>NC_068984.1:84178840-84195158 GCF_001194135.2 Octopus bimaculoides
AAATAAAATTTCATAGTTGATGACAGAATTACCAAAATTGTTTCAAATTAATGGAAAGGGAAACTTAAAAGGTCAATTGAATGTAAGAGAACAAGAGAAATATCTTCATTCAATTAAAATGTCTTTGTTCTTTTTCCGTCTTACAAATTTAACAATTATCCAATATTTCAAATTATAATTCAATATATAACATTCGATTACATTTATACATCAGAAGGAATTAAAACATCATTTTCTAAAAAAAAAAAAAAAAAAAAAAAAAAAAAGGTTCATATCTTCAAGTATCGATGTTTTTTCTGTTTCTTCCTTCTTTTCAAAGTCAGCATTAACAGAAAGAAAAGATAAATATAATAATTATACCATATGCATTATACTCAAATAACATGCATACACACATACATTCACACATATATATATACATAATTATATATATACACACTTACACAGACAAATATACCTATACACACACACACATTATATAATGCATATACAAAAAAGGGAATTGTGAACCAACATAAAAATCTACAATGTGTGTATGTTATTTTCTTTTGTGTACTGTATTGTGTGAAGATAGTTTGGTTCATCATTCAAATTTACCCTTATTTCAGGTAATAAAAAAAAAATGAAAACAAAAAAAAATTCCCAAAAGAGTCCTGTTGACCTTTTACCATTTTCACTATCAGTGAAGGAAAGAAGTCAACATGATTGGCTATCAATTAAACAAACAGTAGTGCTTATTAAATTGAACCCTCAGCATATACAGCTGATAGCCTGCTACTACACCGGTCGACCACACCCACAGGTAGAAATTGGTTTTCTTCAGTGGTGAGACATGGCAGGCCAAAGGAATCAAATTCTCGTGAACCAAGTGCTTGTTGATCACCATAAACTAAGGAAAAGATGTAAGAATATATAAAATTATATTAAATATACAGAAAATGTGAGAGAGATACATATATATAAATATATTGTCAGTAAATCATAAATTTGAATGAGAAGCACACTCTAAGTTATAGAGCAGTGGAGTATTTAGGGAAAGATAGTTATGGCTAGTACATAGGGTTACCCAGGGTTTTGCATCCATAAAACGCTTAGCTTTATATATATCTCATCAGACCCTAATGACTGGTGGCCTATAACCTCTCTTAGGTTACAGGCCACTGGCCATTAGGGTCTGTTGAGACGTATGTAAAGCTAAGCGCTTTATGGATGCGAAACCCCGAGTAACCTTACAAACTGGCCATAACTATCTTTCCCTAAATATTTATATATACACATACACATACAAGTACACACATATATACACATACATACATGTATTCATATACACCCTTATAGATACACTCATACACACACACATATATGAGGGCAAGTGGGAGGGAAAGGGGAGAGAGAGAGAGAGAGAGAGAGAGAGAGAGAAGTGTGTATATTATTACTTAGGTATCCTAACCAGCAGTGGAGGTGAATGTTCCAAAAGCATAGTTGTTAGAATTAGAATGGGATGGAACAAGTTGAGGGAGCTATTTCCTCCACTGGCTACAAAGAGGATTCTCTCTGTGAATGAAGGGCAAATTCTATGATGCTTGTTAATGGAAATGTGATACTGAATGTGATACTGACAGTAAAATATGGATGCTGAATGGCATAGAGTGTATGCAGGATTGAAAAAATGAGGTGGGCATGCCCCATTGGATGTATAATGTCAGTGTGCATGAATGATAGAGTAGAAATAAGCTGAGAGAAAAAGTATGTAGGGAACCAGGTGTAATGTACAAGAGAAGAAGAAACTATAGCGGTAAGGTTATACAGGTATGGGATCTGTATCAAGGTTGAAAACTGGTCAGATGAGCCAAATGAAAAGAATTTGCAGAAGAAGAAGAGTAAGGAAGACTTGGGAAGAGGTGGAGGAAACATCTCAGGGTAGTGAACACACGCACACACACACAGATAGAAGTGGAGAGAGCTTGAAATTTTGGATAAATCTTAGGGGAAAAAGGTCCTTGTGGATTCATATTTCTAGAAAGATCACACTGATGTCTAATTCATATTTGTTTTTTGATAAAGTAAAATATATAAGTATTGAGAGAGGAAGAAATGTGTGATGTTCATGCCATTCTCAAGGGTATAAGTTACGTCAGGTAATTGACATAAATAATGCATCAATATTATCTGAACTTTCATCTGAGAGTTATCAAAATTGACTATAAGACTTGCAGGAGTTATTTCCCTTTACAGGTCTAGCCAGAGAGCTGATAAGTAATTTTAAAAAATATAAATTTTTTCATTGACGATATTTGTTGCGCAATATATCTGACTAACAGACAAGCTCATCACAGCCAGTTAAGGATTGCACGACTCTACCCTACTCTCAGAGCAATAGTCTGGCACTTCTTTCTATGATGAAAAAGTACAGCGGAAAAAACTAGAAAGACTACAATCAGGTGTTTTCTTCTCTAATAAGGATTGTAACGGCTGTCAATTAATTCTTGAAACAGAACAGAATTAATCATCTTTACCTTGTTATCGTTACATCTTCAGGGAAAGAAATACATTCACACACGCACGCACACACATGCACACAAAGTGAATAATATAAACACCTGAATAATTTGAGAAGGCTTTTTGCATATCTTCTAGAGGAATGGTTGGCATCAATTCTTCAAATGTTGGTATTTGAAGGAAGCTCTTCTGCATGCCATTTGGGAAATTTGTACCCATCTTATAGTTCATTGATGATGCACCTGGGTAGAGGGCTGCACCACTAGTCATCCGAGACATGCAAAGGCCATTACTGTTCTCATCATAGTTACCATGGTTATCTGGAAAAAAAAAGGATTGGATTTCAAAAATAAAACAAAAACATTTATGATTATTGCATAGAGGAGGTGGCACTAATGTTGTTCCAGCTTGAGTTATTTCTGCTGTCCAGAAGTGCAAAGATGATCATCACAACTGAATTCACAGTGCACTAGGAGGACAGACTTGACATTTCCCTCCAGCTGAAGAAAGCCAAATACCAAGACTTGGTAGATGTGGTGCTTGTCAAAGAATGGTATGTAGCCTCATTCTCTTTTGAAGTCAGCTGCAGCAGTTTTCCAGCACTATTTCTTGCAGAAGATTGGTTTGGAACCCAAACAACTGAAAAAAGCTGAAACCAACTCAAGGTGGCTATGGCTAACAAGGGACTGCAGATGGAATTTCCTGCTGGTGAAGTCCCAGCTGGTCCTTGCTGTCACCCCTCAGATAAAACATACAGGCTAAGGGGCAAAATGCTTGTGACCCTGAGATACCCATTTTTTCAACATTTTATAGCTTTAGTCACCACCAGGTGAAGCTTGAAATATATCTTTGAGAGGAGCAAAGTATCTCTGATGTTTATTTCACCTGCTGGCTTGTATTGTACTGCAGACCATGTAAGGAGATGGACTAAAGAGTAGAGTGATGGTCACAGTACTGGATTAATCCAATTTTGAGAAGTTATATTGGGGATCAGAACAGGAGTTGTATTAAAGAAGTGTGGACCAAGTATAAAGATGGATGAACGTGCTCTTTGAGTGGTTATTTTGGGGACCAGAATGGGAGTGGAACTAAAGGAAAAAAGGACTTGGTACAAAGATATTGATGGCAGTTTAAGGTACCTAGTTCAAGAGAAAAGTGTACAATCTACTAACCAGCCATGTGTGATCCTTGTAGAAAAGCCATAGGATACATCTGAGAATGTTGGCTGTTGGACTGGTAAGACAGGTCAGGAGTAAAAGAAGAATTATAGTTGGTTTCAAGTTGTGTGTTAGTAGTTGACTGCATAGCACCAGGTCTTGATGTAATTGATGGTAAAATTTGTCTTGGACTAACCAGTGAAGAGGTTGGTACAGGAGAAAACCCATTCAAGCTAAAAAAGAAAAGAAAAATAATCCCAGTTACATATTATCTAGAAATACAAGATACATTTACACAAAAATGCATACAAAATTGTATTTGAAATAAAATAATAGAAGTTTAGATAAGTGTTGGGTTGCAACAACGGTTTTCAAAAAAAAAAAAAAGAAAAAAGAAATTAGGATCAGATGTAAGATGTAGGCATGAATAATATGAATAGAAGTTTACATTGCAACTATGTAGTATCAGGGTTGATCCCACTGCTCAATATCCTGAACAAGTATCTTCTGCCATAGCCTCTCAGGAGTAGGTGAAAATTGTGCAAAAACCCCATCATATGCATCATCATCATCATCATTTTAATTCTGCACTCTATGCTGACATGGGTTGCAACATTTAGAGTCAGCATATATTTGGAGGCACTACTCACCTAGATGGGCTTGGAGAATGTATCGCAGTTCTGTGTTTCATTTTTGCTTTGGTTTCTGTACTTGGATACTCTTTGCAACACCAACCACTTTACACAGTGCTTGGATGTGCATTTTTCATAGTAGAGGTAGCCATTACAATTTTTTCTTGGTAGAGGTAGCCATTACAATTTTAAGTTTCACATTGTGGCTTTCATCAAATGATGACTAAGAGACAATGTGAAGAATAAAAATAAATAAAAATGATTCTACCTTACTTCACTGTATTGAGTTTTCTTTAGTTTATCTTCACTAATGTGTAATAATTCTTTTGTTTATGTGTGTGTGTGTGTGTGTGTGTATGTGTATGTGTTTATGTATATATCTTTTGCTCATGTATATCAAGAAAATATGTAAATAATTGATAAACTAGTGCTTTTGACAAAAAATAGTCTGTGATATTTGTATCATCTGAGTTGCACAGAAGCTCTCTTGTCACTGTTAACATTGTAAATAGAGTGAACCTGATTGCAAACTTGTAAGTAACAACACTATTGTCCACAAAATGGGATATGAAATATAGTTGCCATATTTCATACAAAAAGTAAAACAATATGTTTGAGTATATGAGACTAATCTCAAGACTTATAAATGGGAAGAATAGGATATTTACTATGAGATATCCTAATTGACTCAGTTACAATTTTTGGCTAATATAGTTTCATTTACTGTTGCAATGTCCTTGGAAAGTTAGAAGGCATAGATGTAACATTTTTTCCTTCATATATATTAATTCTTTTTTGTTAAGGCTTTGCTAAGTTAAGGAAATATTTTCTTTCAAGTCCAAGTAAGTTGAGATGGTATTGACAGTAATAAACAGTGGTAGATGTGATTTTTTTTGTAACCATCTAATTTTATATCTCAGGGTTCTGAGTTTATTCCACACTATTTAAAAGCAAAAACTGTCATTAAAAAGCAACACAAACATTTTAATTAATACTAGTTCCTATCAGATCTTTTTTTTATATATATTTTCTGATGGGGTTGTATTTGGTAGAAATGCATAATTGATGTGCCCCACCCCTGTACACATAAGCACATAGAATCACTACATTACTTTTCAGTCTGTTCTTCCAAGAAAGGTAAGGTGCTGGTACTCAGTGGACTTTCCTGGATTCCTGTGGGAGACTGATGACTAAGATTGGTGCAAGGACCATTTTGACTAGAATGATTGCTGGGGAATCCCAAACCTGGAAATATATACAAGAGAAATAATAATGATTTATTTTATTTTTAAAAATGTATTTTATTTAAAAGGGAAACAATATATATAATAATTATGAGTACTGAGAAAAGTGAATTATTTTTTTAGAAACTGAAAATCTTCAAATATAATTCAGTACAATGTTTTTCAATTAACATAAATATTATTTAAATAAGCAGAAAACGAGAAATTTTTATGTTGGGAGGAATGAGTTATATTTATTTTATTTATTTTATCAATAGTGGAAAGGTGAACTATAAAATCTATAAAGTGGACTGCAGTGGGATTTATAATTCAGAATGTAGAGGGCAATAACCAATTACCACAAGTTCAGTACTCTAATGATTCTGTCAATCTATCACCCATCACCACCACCACCACTACCACCATGTTACACTAAATATCCCTGAGAACTACATTAAGGGTGCCTGTTGCATAGTAATTTCACGAGCAGGCTGTTCCATTGATTGGATCAACTGGAACCTTCATCATCGCAATTGACAGAATGCCAGTTTATTATTTTTTAAAAAATATACCCAGTCCATGCTATAAAATAGTTGGTGACAGGAAAAAACATCCAACTATCAGTCCATACCAAAAAACATTGACATGAAGGTCAAAAGAGATGGCAGCTTTTTTGTTTCTGTGTGCCAAATAATGAAGGACACATGGAGATGGAATGGTTACTGGAGTTGAACTGGGCGACAGATAAGGACTACCACTCTGAATTATATCTACTACTTGCAGCCTACTGTCCCAGGTACAAATTCCATAGAATTCTTGGATTTAGATATCATTTAAATCTTTTTTGTTGACAAAAGACAGATAAATTGTTACCTTGATAAATGTCATTAGCTGCTCCAGACAAGGTACCATTGACATCTGTTTCCATAGAATCTTCTGGACGAAGTGACTGAATTGAAATACAGTCAGTCAGTGTATCAGGAGTGAAGTCATTCTTCCCACTGCGAATCTGGATAAAATGAAATTTTTATATTTACATATGCATACATGCATGCATGTATACATTCATCCATCCATCCATAAATACATATACATACTTACATGCATACACACATGCATGCATGCCTACATAGACACATATACATATATATACATGCATGAATGCATCGACCCATGCACATATACTTGTATGCATCCATATATACATTCATGCATGCATATATGTATGGTGGAAGCCAACTCATGACTAAAAAAGACCACTTTCTAAGCTCAGTAAGTTCATACGAATATTCTGAGAGTTCAAGAAGTTCTTGAAGTGCATGAATTTGTTTTGAGTGAACCCCCTTTTGAGCACAATCAGCTATAACAACAGTGGAACAACAGCATCTGAAACAACCAGTAACCAGTTGCACTTCAGGTTATTTTATGCCCATGGGCATATGGTGTAGTGGTTAAGAGCACGGGCTACTAACCCCAAGATACCGAGTTCAATTCCAGGCAGTGACCTGAATAATAATAATAATCATAATAATCATAATAACATCGAAAAATACCTTAAGGAATGAGAACCCAGGTTCGAAATTTCCCCAAGACACCTGATGAAGGCTGGAGAGTATATCAGCCGAAACGTGTTAACAACAAACAAGATGAGGACAAATATCCGTCAAATGTAAATAATGTAAATAATGTATTTTATACAAGTTTACCTTCACCTATAAAGATGTTCTAATGAGAACTAGGGGTCCTTCACTCCCAGTGGTTTACATGCTTGTTAACATAGCTGGAGTCCTAATATATGCTATTACTCTGGGTCAGAATAGACCTGGGAACTCTTGTTCCTAGGTCCTCCAAACCCTGGAACTCCTGTACCAAACGCCCACTACTAAATGCAGTTTAAAGTCATACTCCAGACATAATACATATGTACAAGCATACATACATTCAAACATACATAAAAACACACATACATATATAAGGCTTCTCAAAACCAGAAAGGAGAAAGCTGATTCGAAGACTACAGATCCAAGCCATCATTGGAACTGTAAAAATCTGCTGCTGCAGTTCTGCAGTTCCTATACGCAAGCCGCCACTGGTGGTATGGTTATGAAAACAATATACATTTCTACCAAATATAGATACCGTCTTGGTAAAAATTAAACAAGACTCTATGTTAATGTAACTTAAACAACAGATAAATATTAATAGGGCTAAAGGTATATTATTGCAGATCCATCCAATCCATGCCATTAAATCATTTACAATAAAAGCAATAGTGATTAACTCTTTTGGACATGTATTAATTTGATAATTGGTGGAGATGGAAATGATGACAACAATGGTGACTAAGATACTGATGGTAATAATGATATGATGATGACAATGATGATGACAATGATGATGACGATGATGATGATGATGATGATAATGATGAGATAGGAAGAGTGACAGTGTTACTACAAAATAATTTGATGTCATGCTTCAGTTATGGAACAAAATTGAAGAGAAAATCTAATATAGGTACAACATTATCTATATTGTTCTTATGACGATGATGATGACAATGATGATGATGATGACAATGATGATGATGATGACAATGATGATGATGATGACAATGATGATGATGATGATGATGATGATGATGATGAGAGATCAGAGAAGTGACAGTTAAAAAATGGAAATCATACCTTCTTCCTCTGCTGCTGATCTTTCTGCGTGTGGTTCTTAAAATGTTTGCGTAGTGAGCTTGGATCTGTGTAGCGCTTGGTACAGCCAACAACTTGACAAGCATAAGGCCTCTGCATGTTTAAAATGAAACAATTTTAGATTTAAAACTTTAAAATAAATGACAATGGTTTTATGTTTGCAAGATATTTGGGGACAGCGCTACCAGATGAAATTTTGGCTCTATAAAAAAAAGAAAATAACTTGAGAATATCTAAGTTTAAAATTCCATAAAATATCTACCAAATTATTTTGCTACAAACTACATACGTAATGCCTCAGCTATGGAACAAGATTGAAGAGAAAATCTAATATAAGTACAATATTATTTATATTGTTCATAAGACAGCTGCCTGATAGATAGATACTTTTAATTGGATTTTTTTTTAGAATTCACACCTAGCACTAGCTAATACTAAACTTCTCTTTGTTATTCATAGGGACTTTTTTCACTGTCTCTTCAGCACAAGCTTTTCTTGTTGTCCAAATGAGAAGGTGTTTAGGATACGAATAGCTTGTTTAATGTATGTGTCTTGGACTATGTCATGTAACTCCCAATGAAACACCCATCTAGACATAATTGTTATTGTAGTTATGCCTCCATCTGAGCTCTGAATGAGGAAGCTTAAGATTAAAAGGTATTCCAGTCATGACCACCTCAATCGATTTTCAGACACTGTGTCAAGAGCCACCTTATCCAAAGTGTTCTATTTTTGGAGATGTTCCATTCCTGGTTCATCTAGGCTAAGTTCCGTTCTTGGTTAATTGAGTCTCAGAGCTTACCAATACTTAGTAGGTCCCCTTAATAAGTACCAAAACTAATGGGCACTACGTACTATAATTACATTAGTTCTAACTAGTACTATGTAGACACCATACATAGGCTAATACCAGTACTAACTTGCACTGAAAAAGTTTCATAATTAGTACTAACTAGTACTAAGTAAATATCATAATTAGTACTAACTAGTACTCTGTACCATAATTAGGTTAATACTAGTATTAACCAGCACTAAGTAGGTTTCATAATGAAGTACCATTATTAACTAGCTCTAAATCAGTACCATTATTAAGAAATTACCAGTACTGCAAGGTACCACAGCTAGAAAGGTACAAGTACTTATTACCAGTAAGTCATCATCATCATCATCATTATTTAACGTCAGTTTTCTATGATGGTATGGGTAGGACAGTTGGACAAGAACTGGCAAGCCAGAGGGCTGTGTCAACTTCTATTGTCAACTTCTATAGCAGGATACCCTTCCTGAAGCAAATAACTTACAGAGTACTGGGTGCTTTTTACGTGACACCAGTACTGGCAGGGTCACCAAGTAATTTGCAAGACAAAAAAAAGTCCCTTGACTGGTGGTGGTGGTGGTGGTAGGGGAGAGTGCTATTGAGGGAGGTGACTTTGTGCCAGTTGATGAAAGGTTGATGAGATGTCTTGCTGTAGAAGAGATACAAGGGTATGCCAGTTGGAAAAGAAGTGTAAGAAAAAGAGACTTAGAGAGAAAGATAGAGAATGAGAGAGTGAGAGAAATGGTGGTGGATATGTGTCAGGATACATCTTCAAGATATAGCATGGGTGAATGTAGGTGAAGTGATAGGGAGGATTTGGACTGGGGGAATGGACAGCGGGGGGAATATTTCAAAAGAATGCAAGAAGTGATATTTATATAGGATGGCAGTGACTGTAATAATTGAAGGTGAGAACCATAAAAGTAGCTCAGTGGGAGGGATTATGTTAGATATAAGTAAGTACCATGATTAAAACATAACCAGTACTATTAGATGCTGTAATTAAGAAGGTATTGGTATTAATTAACAGTAAATAGGTACCATAATTCACAGCTACATGTAGCAACAATAATATTCCAAAAGTGTGGTTTGAAAGTTTGAGGCACTGAGCTTATTTCTTGTGAAAGGGAACCCAACTATCTTTAATCCTTTTGATGCTATGTTTCAGTTGAAAAACACTGCTTTGTTGCTGTTAATTTTGAAAATAATGGAGAATTTAGTAAAATGACTTGGACATTATTAAGCTGGTGTTTAGAACATAATTTAACATGGAGTTTGGATGGAAAATTTGAATCTAGATCATTTTAAAACAAGAGATTTGCAGCATAGTGTGTTGGTATTGAAAGGGTGTCTAAATCTGGGAGAGATTTGTTTCATCCACTGAAAATACTCTGTATGTTGGGTAATGGCATGGCCATTGGTAGGCATAGATATTTCTGCAACTAGAAAAGCCACCAACGAGAACTTAATATGCTACAAGAACAAGAGAAGGACTATGCAAGAAAGTAACATATTTCAGGACAGAATCACAGCTAGCCAAATAAATAAAGCATTTAGCTTCTAGCTAATGCATTAATGTTTTGTATTCTGTCACAGGAGTTGTACTATATTTCTGGTAAAGTTAGTTAACCCTCAATTGTGTTGTCTTGGTAGCTGTAAATAAATATGTTAGAGAGGTTCAGTTTATGAGAACAGACAGTATAGCAGTGGAGAATCAACATTATTTCTTTTTATAAGTTCATCAGAGGAGGATAAGCCATTACCATGAACTTTCCAGAATTTCCCAGCCAGAAATAGATTTATATGGTTACTGTTCTATTTAATCCTCTTAGACCTGGGCCCCTACGTCTAACTTTACTCTCCACCTGGGCTCCCAAGCAAAAAACGAAAATAGTTGCATATAAAGCTCAAGAGTAACAATTGCAGGCTGCATCTTCTTTTCCTATGTCTGTTGTTCATTACCACTTTACTGGGAATCATGCGGAGATGATGTTTAACCTATTCCCGCTACAGCAGGAATATGGCGTGACACGGTTAAACAATGGTTGCAGAAAAAGCAAAGGCAGAGAGAGAATTTCAAGATGTTACAGTCTGGATAGGAAGGTCTGGATAGGAAGGTCTGGATAGGAAGGTCTGGATTAGTGTGAGGGCCAGAGAGGTGAGAGACGTCAAAGGTGATTGGAAAGGGAGAGACAGGTAAGCCTGGCTAATAGTAGCATAGCTAGGGGATCTGCTTCAAGTTACGTTTTTATAGGGGTAACACTTTGGGTTTATTGTATAAGCCTGTACAGGTTTTGGACAGCAAACTCAAACACAGTTCCAAGCTGCACACATTTTAGCTACATCACTGCTGGCTAGTCTAGAGAAACTGGCCATTACAGTAGTGCTAGAAAAAGCAGAGAGAAGAAACAACAATACCTTGAGCAAAGGATGTTGCATGAATCATAGTAAACAGCTTTCTAGGATGTTTGCACATGTACATGCATGCATGTGTGTGTGTGTGTGTGTGTGGGTGTGTGTGTGTGTGTGTGTGTGTGTGTGTGTGTGTGTGTGTGTGTGTGTGTGTGTGTGTGTGTGTGTGTGCATAGCAGCAGTCACATCTTTTATGTGAGTGTTACATGCTATTTGTAAGCAATATTTTGTTAGCTAAACTACTGTAATATATACTTTCTTGGTAGATTAAGTCTTCAACAATATCTCAACACACCCAAAATATGTTACAGAACATTACTTTCATTTACAGAACCATTCAACCATAGAAGGAAAAGAAGAAAAAGAAAAAGCAGATGAAAAGAGATTAAAAGACTCTCCTCTCTTTGATCAAATAAAGGTGAGACCTTCATCCAATCTAGTTACATTGTTTTGATATTAAGGTATAATTAGCATAAAGTGTTACTAATTAACCATACAGCTGTCATGAAAGACATATCGCAATTCTATGTTGGCATGGACAGGACAGGTTTCAAATGGCAGCAGGTGGTTAATAGACTAGATCTCTTCAGTGCACGTGACCCTATGGAGTAGTTAGTAATTAGTACGTGTATACACATAAAAATCAACACACAAAGAGGAAAGCATTTGCATGTACAGAAACACAAATACAAACACATGGAAACACAAACACAGCAGAAATGCAAACACATACACATACAAGGACAAATATACATGCAAGAAATAACACACTCACGTACACACACATGTGAACACATACACACACACACATGCATGCACAGTGTAGTTAGAGCAGGATATGAAATCAAACATGTTAAACAAGATATTCTTTGTTAAAAAGTGTTATGACAACTGAATGTTGTACTGTGACAGTACCTTCACAATAATTTGTGCATAACAACGAGATGTTGTGTTGCAACAATAACTTCAAACAACATATGCGTGACAACTGAGAGTTGTGCAGCAATAGTGACTTCACAAGAGAATGTTGTACAGCAGCATTAACTTTGCAACAGATTGTGGTACTGCAACACTGACTTCACAACAATCTGAATGTTACAACCGGGTTTGTATTGCATCATAATAGAGTGCTATACCACAACAATAATTTCACTACAGAATGTTGTCTTACAGCACATACTTCACAACAGTATGTTGTCTTCTAACATTAACTTCACAACAGCATGTTGTACAATAACAATAATTTCACAACAGAATGGTGTATAGCCACAATAACTTTACAGCAAAATACTGAATGTAAAAGTGGATGTTGTACTACAATAGTAACTTCACAACAATCTGAACAGAAACACAGTTTAAGAGTTTCTATGTAAGCACTTGAATTGCAAGAAATAACAACTGAATCTGAGTCACATCATGCTTCTCTTGAAAAAGGGAAAGACATTAAATAATGGTATCCTAGATATAATATATCTAACTAAAAGTGTATCTTTTACTCATAGATCTCCTCAGTCAGGCCTGATATGGGCTAAATTATAATAGCTCTGCAATTCCATGCAATAACTAATTTCACTTCTGTCACCAATGTTACTGGGAAAAGCATGTCATAAGACCCTTTCTATTCAATGTTGTTATTGGTTAGTTTAGTTTAAACAGATCATTGATGTAACACCTTCAAACTGTGATCATTTCATCTTTAAGATATGTATCCAGCACTATACTATCCTGGGTACATATATGTCACTTTTCTTTTTGATACCAG
Organism: Octopus bimaculoides; assembly: GCF_001194135.2. NCBI lineage: Eukaryota > Metazoa > Mollusca > Cephalopoda > Octopoda > Octopodidae > Octopus > Octopus bimaculoides. Next base: position 84,192,048 of record NC_068984.1, read on the forward strand.
TAGGCTGTATATGAGGAAGATTTACCTACTATTTCTCACAGGTTGAACAATCATGTAGAGGCTCCAATATTTCTCAGTTCACATCCTATTGTCTTAAATAAAGGAGGGACACATATTGGATAAAGTAGCTTTGGATATACAAACAGGTGAAATAGTAGAGGCTGGAACATTTTTGATCAAAGTTCTGTTTAACCAGGGATAAATAACTAGAGACTAAACAACACCAACAACATTTTGAGCCTTATTGTAAGTCAAAAAGAAAGCGATTTATGTAGCTTAAACTTTTCAGCATCCAGATTACTTTGTCAAATGCAATGCTTATTTATTAACATTGTTTTCATCTAATCACACATATACAGCTTTGAGATTTAGCTGATGTGATTGAATATCTTTATGATGATATTGTAGGGAAAGTTTGAGAAGCTGGGTCTGGCTGGTTTGAACATAAAACAAGTACAATATTTGGGCCAGATATGGCCTGTTTAATTTCTAAAGGGTTAAAGAGGTATGAGATGTAACAAGAATACAGGCTTCATTTTGTCAATGCTGTAACCTAGTTGAAGCCATTTCACTTCATCATTATTGGGAAAAGAATGAGTCTCACAACAGCACATTTTCTCTCATTGGTAAAATATAAGGATTATGTGCTAACTCACAAAAAATCTAAAAAGGTTTATTTTCTGGTTTCCTTTCCTTTATCTGCCTTGATCAATAATTCTTTCTAATTTTGACAAAAGGCTAACAATTTTGAGGGGAGAAGACAAGTTGATTATATCAACCTCAGTACTTGACTGGTACTTATTTTACTGAGCCTAAAAGGATTAAAAGCAAAGTCGACCTTGGTGTAATCTGGTGTAATTAGAACTTAGAATGTAGTGTCAGAAGAATTGCTGCAAAACATTTTGTCCAATGTGATAACAATACTGTGAGCATGCCTTTTTGTTGTGAACAATAATGATGTAATATTCCATTTGTATCTTGCACCACATTTACTCACAGTTGGGACTGAAGCAACTTTATGTGTAGGTGGGGTGCCTGTATCTGAATGAGAGGTCATTAGACAATCTGATTTATTTACTTTTGTTCCAGAAGAACTAAGACTCCTCTGTCAGTTCTGCATAGATGGAGGCAAAATGAGACAAACTAGACATTTGTGTGCATAAAGATGTTTGGCATAGATTCTTAGTTATATGAGTTATTACATTATAAATATATTTACATCGCTTTGTTACAATATTATTATATTAATGATATTACATTTATAAAACACTGTTATTAACTGAAAAGAACCTCAGACAGATATTGCTGCTGCCTCTAGTGCTGAGAACTGTTCCATCAATTGAGCTAATAAAGAAGTCACTTAAATGGGCCAGAAACAATAGTTAAATTTCCCTGTCATCTTAAAAAAAACCCTTACTAGATACAATTGTTTAATTTAGTCCTTGACACACGATATCTGAAATAAGAGAAGGGATGGTTGCTGCTGGAATGCTTTTCATCCTAGAATTGCTGAATCAAAGCTCATCTGGGAGATTGAAAACAACAATAGAAAGGGAGGATACATTTGATGATGTAGTCCTAGACACATAATATTTGATTATAGGCCTGCTCAATCAGAGCCAATCTGGGACTAAACAACAGCAACAACTATTTCATCAGTTACTGCAAATTTGCTGAATTATCAAAGCCTAGGTTGTTTAGAAGAAAAAGGATAAAATAGTGAAAATTAGCAGAAACCTAAAGGGCCTTTACGTAAGACAGAAGCAATCATATGTGGTTAATATAACCCAGAGATTGGTAATATTTTAGTTCTGGATTTAAATTAACCAACTGGAGTCACATTTACTATAGAAACAGTAGGTTCGCTAATATTATTATACCGGACTTTGCAATATCACAACAGCAGCAGTAGCAGCAGCACTATATAGACAAATAACTAAAACATCATAGCTCCCTCCCCTCACCCCACGTTTTTTTGTTTGTCCTACCTCCACACTCGTTCCACCACTCACTTCAACAATATCTGTTTCTCATTAAGAATCTCTTAAGGATAATTGAATCTGTTACTATGGTACATACAGAAGATTAATAATTAAGAATAGAGGGAGAAAAGAAAAAAGAAAAAAAGAAGTCTTGCTAGCCATTTATAACATTATTTGTTATATTATTGTTGTTCTTGTTGTGCTTGTTATATTGCTATACCAGGTTTGTAAATTGCTTTAAAGCCAATGACTAGAACAGGTTGTTTAGTAGATAAAAAGGTCTTGTTTCCTCTGTTGGATTTTTGTTATTTTGTTTTAAGCTTGGTAAATTTACAGTTGGCCTGTTAGTGTTGATTGAGTCATTGAGGGAAGGCTGAAATAATTGTAGATGGGAAAGGAGTATTTTAGATAAATGGCTGATGAAATGAAAGAAACTATAACACATCAAATACAACCAGAAGAAAAAAAAGCCCCCCACCTCACCAAAAAAAAACATAGCTGATTCATTGGAGTTCTCTTTCTCTTACACATATGCACACACATGTATGTATGTGTAGACTCATGAAAACACACACACACACAACACACATAGATATATGTGTACACATGCATATAACACACACACATACATAGTTATATGATAGGCATTGTATAGTTCCAGTCAAGCAACTAAGACATCTGCTCAAAGTGCAACTCAGTGGGATTGAACCCTAGTTAGTTGTTGCAAAGCAAACTTCGAAACCACACAGCTATATTTGTGTCCATATTAGACAATCTAAAGCTAATATGCTTGTTTATATGTTGATATTTCCCTTATATCTAACTAAATTTCTCTGATCTTTTTACCCATAGTTCATACTAGTTATCAGCATCAACTGTCAAAAAAAAAAAAAGAAAGAAAGAAAGAGTGGAACTGAAGCTTGAAGTTGTAAAATTTAACTCACAGTGTCTAAATGGGTTCTCTGATGTTTTGCACGATCTGAAGAATTACTGAAAGCTTTTTGACATTCTGAGAATTGACAAAGGTATGGCTTTTCACCGGTGTGGGAGCGTAGATGGATTTTCAAATTTTCCAGTCTGGAAAATGCTTTGTTACAACCCTCATACTAAAAACAAAAAAAAAAAAAAA
>NC_068984.1:84195168-84196677 GCF_001194135.2 Octopus bimaculoides
AAAAAAAAAAAAAAAAAAAAAGAAGAAAAAATATAAAAATATGTAAAAACAATATATACAGAAACAAACCTGTAAAAAGAGAGAGAAAAAAAAAATTCTTAAAGATCATTTTCTTTTTCATTGATTAAAATAGTGTCATTGATCATAGTTGTTCAACAGCTTTCTCACCATGTGGGGGTTTAAAATAGCAAAAAGACTCTATGAAGTCTAGTGAGATGATGTACTAAATAATTAAAATTACTTTAAAGAAAGCTCACCCCTGGAAGATCCATTCTATATATAGAATACTATTATAGAGGCCATGTATACTTTTATGGAAGTTTAGTATTTGAATTATTTATTCGATGAAGCCTCAACAAAACTTGTCTTTTTATTTTATTCATCTATTATAATTCCATTCACATCTCAAATGTATTGTAATAATGTAAAACTGACCCTACTGTCTGATAGATATGTTTTTGACACCAGAAGGATGGAAAGCTAAAGCTGACTTTGATGAGGTTTAAACTCAGAAAGTAAGAAGTTGAAGCTAAGCATTGCAAGACAAACTTTATTTAGCACTATTGATTCTGTCACTCCTCAAGCTTACATAATGTTTTTTAAATCTAAAAGAGTCTTAAAGAAAAAAGATGGTAGGACTCCCTCCTTCACTAATTAAATTTTCATTCACAAACATCATATATATATATATATATATATATAGGAATCTAATGCTATTAGCTTAGTTTTTCCTTGGGGCTGGCCAGATTGGAGCAATCTCAAGTATAACCAGCCGAAATTGCAAAGATAATCTGGAACTCGACTGAAGAAAGAATACTCTGAATGACTCGGCCTTGTTTTCTTTGTATTGTCTTTCTGGATGTTTTGTTGTCCCTTTTTTGTATCACCTAACTGTCTGAATGTTTTGCGTTCTTGTCCCATTTTGTATTTTTTATATATAAAACATATAGTGGCGTACATACACTTTGGTCTCTTATAAGTAAGTATATATTTATCTAAATCTTGTACGACTCTATTCTTTCTTTTATTCTTTCCTTCTCCCTTTCACACTTACTTCGTTCATTCCATTCCTCGTTCTTTATATATATTCGTTCCCCCTCTCTCACATTTCCTTGCCTTCTCTTCATGCTCAATTTCCCTCCTCTTTTCACTTCCCTGTGTCCCTGTCATTTTTTCTCACCCCTCCTAATTTCTTTTGTCCTTCTGCCTCTACCTCTTTCTCTTCTCTCCCCATATGACTGGTGTTCGGCCAAGCCTGACCTTTCTTTCTTGGTTCGGCCGCCATCCATGCAACATCTATATTCCTCCCTGTGCCCGTGAAATCTTGTATCCCTGCCGTAAGGCTTTACTTCCACACACGCCAGCTTAATTTAATTCGTCCTTAGTTGAAAGACACATGTTATTATGTCCTGTTATTTGTATTTGCGTAACATTCTCCATTTTTTTCTGTCCTTGTCTTCATATACATTCACTGCTTTCTTCCAAGGAATCTAATGCTCTTAGCTTAGT
>NC_068984.1:84197132-84206558 GCF_001194135.2 Octopus bimaculoides
ATATATATATATATATATATATATATATAGAAAGATAGATAGATATATATATATATACATATATGCCATTCATTAAGCTCATATCTCATATATTGTTCTCATGCTTTGCAGTGGCTTTTGTGACCTGTTTTTAGCATGAAGGTTTTCATTTTCTAAGGGCATTCAGTTTGATTGCGATTGAAACAGCATTAGATCAAAATAGCCATCTGTGTATCATACTAAATGTATATACACTATAGAAAGGTCTACTGCCATAGTTTTTGTCTGTTCACTAAGTTTCTTTTTCCAGCCCGGCTGCAGTATCAGTGAATGTGTTATTTACTGTTTCTTATATATCGAAGTACAAATATCATTCAGATATGTGACAAATGAATACACATTATGGACAAGCCTCAAGAATGGTGAAACACATCTAACATTCCCATGAATCACTGTTACAACAATATTCATTTCACTTTGATATATATTGTGTTTTTAACAGTATGTCTATGAAGAGATTTTCTCTCAAACAAAAACCACAAGAGCAAGCCTTTCTATGCTGTATAAACATTTAGTATGATACACAGATGCCACAGAGACCATTATTTCTCTATGTCCTTTGTTGTTTTGGTTAAGGCACAAGGAAGACAAATATTGGTTAGACTAGGACATAGGACAATTTTGGAAAAGAAGGTATAAAGTGAACTGAAATACTGCTATATAATTACTTCCACTAACATTATTGTTCCTAAACAGATGAAAAGCAGAGTGACTTGAAATTTGAAGATCAAACATATAAAAAAAAAAATAATAAACACCATGATTCAGTGAGGGAGATTCTCTGGGGTTGCTATCTGTGAGAGAAACAACAATCAAATCTACCTTAAATTACACTACCTTTTTGAAAAGGAAGGGAAATGTAGTCCTAGATGCAGCACCTGAGAGAAGGATGAGATGGTTATAGCTAGAATGTCTTGGATTGTAGATTTACTCAGTCAGGGCTAGCTTGGTGTTACAACAACAACAACAACAACAGCAACAGCAGCAGCAGCAACAGCAACAACAACAACAACAACAACAACAACAACAACAACAACAAAACACTATGAGAGATAGTATCATGCACTGTTATTTGTGTTATCTAAAGACCCTACATCAAGAATCAATACTAATTTGTTTCATGTGACAAGTCAGTAGATTAATTAGCCAGCCAGCTAAAATGTAGGTGGCATGGCTATATGGTAATGATGTTTGTTTTACACCAATATGGTGCCTGGTTCAATCCCTTAGTCTTGTGCCTTGAGCCAGTGTCTGTTACTATAGCTTGGATTGACCAAACCCTTGAATGGAATTTGGTAGCTGGAAACTGTATGAAAGCTACTTAGACTATTCTTGTTCTTTGGCAGTAGACTTAATCCATTGCCTAGTTCAAGGGTTTTCAAACTGTGGTCCACGGACCACAGGGGGTCCGCAAGGACAAGACAGGTGGTCCGTAGACAGCAAATACTTTTTATGGGCAATTTGATTTTATATATGTTTTTTATCGAAATCTTTTAATTGACAATAAACCTATTTGTTAAATACTGTTAAATAAATAAATGCAAAAATATATGTTATTTTAAGCAAATATTTATGCATAAATTTCATAAGCGTTTATAACGGGGTCCCTAAGGTAAAGCCTGAAATATAAAGGGGTCCGCAAGTCAAAAAGTTTGAAAACCCCTGGCCTAGTTTAATACAGTCACCTGACCAGTAAACTCTGCTTCAGCAGAATCCACAACTCTGTTACAAGTATATGAGCCAGGTCTCTGGTTTGAGGATAACATTCTCCTTTCCTCCCTCCAGTCTCAGAAATCCAAGTAAAGATCATGGGTGTTTTTCTTCCTCCTCTGATTAAGTCAGAAAGGAAACAGTGCCTTCTACCACAGTCACAAGTGGAATTTGGTAGACAGAAACAGTGTGGAAGTCCGTCATAGAAATTTTTAGCTAAGAGCAATCCACTCTACCTCATATTCATTTACTTGGAGAAGATTTTTCCCAGTGTCCCATGATCTGGGAGTTGTTAAGAGAATGGGTTGTAGATTAATGGCTTGTAAGAGCTATACATGTCATTTACATGGGTGTTGTCAATAAGGCAAGCATTACCAACAAGTTCTGTAAGGAATTTAAAATGCAGATATATTGCATATCAGGGTTTGATTTTCAGCCCCTTTTTCTTTATTGTAGTTCCCCAGAGGTATTCAAGACTAGCTATCCATGTGAACTGCTGTATGGTAACAACTTAGTTCTTGTTGCTAATTGGTTGAAATATGAGAGGAAAAGTTCCAAACAGGGAAGCAGAGCTGAGAATCAAGAGGCCTAAAAGTAAACAATGTAAAGGTCTCAGCAAGAAAAATGTAGAACTATATAGAGTCAGCAGATGAGACCCAGAAATACTCAATATAGAAAACATGTAGTGCTCAAATGATTTGAATTAAACTCTAATGTAATTACTATCTCCATATCAGATGATAAAACTCCAGCATAGTCACAGTCCATGAAACCAGCGAAAGAAAAAAAAAGAATCACAATTTTCTATTTCTCACCCTTAAAAACTTGAGGTTTCTGAGAGTTCTACTTAAAGAAATCTGATTGTAGATACCACCCTTTTGTTAATGCCGTCCTTGAGAAGACATAGTCATCATAGAAAACTTCTATAAATCTTTGGTCTTGTGCTTATGTCAATAATTATTTGGAAGTGTTAAATGAATTTACAAAAAAATTCATAAGGCCTGGTGGTTATTGCCCATCTTCAACATAAGTATCTGAGTTCTCACACATATATACACAACCAGCATCTTATCTCCCAAACAATCACCACAATTACGCTCTGATTAACATACTTCCATGGCTACTTGTACACTTACAGAGCCACTAGTACACCTACACTACAGTTAGCAGAATGTGACAATCACCACACACACACACACACACACACACACACACACAGCTACCACTGCACCAGCACAGTATTACATTTTCACAGTCATCATGATACCTAACTTCACCTCTAAAGGCTTCATACAACTATAACTACAAATCACTGTTGCTACTAAACCTGTTTAGCCATCATTACTATATCTGCCATACTTTTATAGCTAGACCACTTGTATAAACAGTGGAGACACATGGCATAGTGGTTAGGGTGTTGGACTCATAATCAAAAGATTGTGGTTTCAGTTCCTGGACCAGGTGGTGTGTTATGTTCTTGTGCAAAACACTTCATTTCACATTGTTTCAGTCCACTCAGCTGGTAAAAGTGAGTAATCCTGCGAAAGGACCAGTATTCCATCCACAGAGGAATACCTACACTAGAGAAACTGCGAAACCAGCCCTATGCTCCTTGTGGAGTGATGTGGACTAACCAGTTGTATAAACACCCTACTTAATGTGATACTTCTATGGGCAATTTAGCCATCACAACTTAGCTATCACATTTACTACTGCTTTGAATGGGCCTCATGGAGGCGAGGTGGCTGAGTTCCTTTCGAGCATTGGGCCTCATGGAGGCAAAGTGGCTGAGTTCCTTTCGAGTGTTGGCATTATGTTCCTTTCGAGTGTTGGCATTATGTCGTACTTGAGAAAAAGACCCATTAAGCAGAGCAAAATCACAGTCATGGCAGATACTGCAAAATGGCCCCCATACCAGTGGCATATAAAAGTACCCATTACACTCTTGGAGTGGTTGGTGTTAGGAAGGGCATCCAGCCATAGAAAAGCATGCCAAATCAGACTGGATCCTGGCACAGCCTTCAAGCATGCCAGCCCAGTCAAACTGTCCAGCCCATACCAGCATGGACAACGGACGTTAAATGATGATGATGATGATGATGTAGCTCTGAGTAAAGCTACATGGTCAAATATATGAACAGAAGTATTTTAGAAGTTAACTTACTGTGCATTTGTTTGGTTTCTCTCCTGAATGTACCCTCATGTGTATCAAAAGTTTGTATCTAGCATTAAAAGGTTTCAATCTGCGTTGGCAACCCTGCCAGAAACATGTAAAGTCTTCAGCTTTCCTCTGATCAATGTGCACTTTTTCAATGTGTCGCACAAGTTCATCTTGCTCAGTAAACAATAAATTGCAATCAATCCACTTGCAAATTTGTTTTTTCTCTCCATCTTCAAAATGTTCTGCTTTTACAGTCAAGTTTGATGAAAGTTGAAGGCCTGCAGATGTCAATGGAAGCCCAATTTGTTGTTTGAGTTTTTGTTCATGTAGGGCTTGTGCATAAGATGGAGGTGGACGTGTGGGAATTGTCCCTGTGTCATTGGTACTTACAGAGGTCGGGTTATCAGCAGGGGGCTTACTGTTTGGATTGTTGTTGATGTTTGTTGTCATGTTGTTGTTATGGTTGTTGATCTGCTCATTGAAGTTGTTGCTTGAGAAAGGGACTGAGAACTGCTCAGTGTCCAATGTGGCCATGCGCTGATTGCTATACATCTGTTCTACATAAGCGACTTGGTCTTGAGGAATAACCAGTTGGTTCCTCATGAAAAGATCTTTATTGTCACTTGAAAGAGGCAACAGATAATTCTCTAGGCTATTTAAACCAAGATTTGAATCAATTTCCTTTTTTATTCCATAAGATATTCCTTGTGGGGTATAGCTGAAGTTACGACTACCAGATGAGCCTGACCCTGAGTTGGGTGTTCCACAGCTCCGAGCTGATAAATGCCCAATGTGCTGAGGGGAAAAACTTGCTGATGAGATCCGTGATCCATTGAGGCAGGCTACCAGTGAAGTAGGTGATGTTCTGATTAGAGTTGTAAGTTCAACCCCATCTATTGATAAAGGCGAGGTTGTCTTTCCAGAGAGACGAGAGCTCATATTGGCAGAGTGTCTTGGACTGTTATTAAATGAGAAAGGTGTTGGAGAATTCTCCACAAAGTAAGGAGACAAGGATTTTGAGCTTTCACATGGTATTTGTTGATTGTCACTACCTGTTAATAAGTTGGCAGTGAAAGGAAGTTCATTTGCATTCTGAGAACTGGAGTTAGCTGACTGTGACTCTATTTTGTTGTTGTTATTATTGCTATTGTTGCCATTGTTGTTGGTGTTGCTGCTTAGGTTATTGTCAACTTGAAATAGAGAGGATTCTAGAAAATTATGTTTATCTACAATATTATTGTTGTTTATAATGCTTTGGGTTGTGAGTCCTATTGATCGGTCACCAATGCCATAATATTGGGATGAAGACTGTGAGAGTATATTATCTCTTGGTGTTGATCGAATGCTTGAGTTTTCACTTAGAGTTGGTGTGTGATTCTGCAAAACAGGCCCTGATGGCAAACTACTTGAATTTAGGCTTTTGTTGAGAGGTTCTAATCGTACAGCATTAAAACTGATGTTTGGATTGCTTTGTCGAACATTCAAACTTATACATTGTGGCCCATAGAAAGCTCCATCTGGAAAATATTAAACAAAATGGTAAAATATATGGAAGGCTGACATTTAAGAAAATGCAAGGCAAAATTTCAGTAAATGATGACTAGATAAAGATTTGTTCATGCTTTTATTATTTAAAGTCTAAGATATTCCTTTGCATATTATTGGAACATCACAGAGACAAGTGGAGAAGTTTAAGCATCTTGGAGCTGTATTCATAAGTAATGGAAAGCAGGAGGTTGAGTTGAATGCTGGATTGCAGGTGAAGGCACAGAAATGCACCAGCCCATGTGTTCAATCCTCAGAGGAGGAGAGGCAGGCAAAAAAGCCAAATGTACAGTCTTCAGTTTAGTTTATGTGCCTATCCTCCCTTATGGTCATGAATGTTAGATAATGACCAAAAGAGTACAAACGTAAATACAAGCAGCCGAGAATGGGGTTCCTCCAAAAGGTCTCTGGAAAAGGATTACTTAACATGTTGTGTAGCTTGGATCCCAGAGAGTTTCTCCAGGTTAAGCCTCTACTTCTCTACATTGAGTGGTCATAGCATTAATACTACAAACATGTGATAAGAATGTTGTAGGAAAGAATCACAAAACAGATTCTTCAAACCTAGCTAACCAGTAGGAGTCCTAGAGATAGACCATGAATAAGATGGTTTGATAAGAATATCCGTAGTCTTAGTTCATCACACCTGAAAATCCAGCTGGTTGCTTTTGATAGGACCCTATGGAAGAAGTGCTTGAGGACTCTACTCTGACAGTCCTCTCAGGAATAGAGGACAAAGAAGATGGATGGATGGATAAGATAACCCTTTTAACCATAGAGCACCCAAATGTTAATTCCACACTTTCATAGAATTAAAATGACAAAACTGAAAACTTGGAATCCTCTAATGATTCTATACATTTGAGCAATAATATTGCATGCAAGTAGTTATGATATCTGAGAGATGTTATGTGTGTATGTATATATATATATATATATATATATATATATATATATACATACACAGCCCATCATCATTGTATTATGACTGCTTTCTTTGCTGGCATCATTTGGATGAGTTGTGGCTGCACTCCTAGATGGGTCAGAGGACCACACCTCACTTCATTTCATTTTTAGTCAAATGATTGGTGGCATTGTAAATGATATACTTGCAGTACATGGTGCTGCAGAAAACTATCCACTCATAGCAAAATGTATTCTGACATAAGGATAGGGTTTAGAAACAATGATAATTATTTCATACATTTTCATACCCCACTGAGCCCACCTTTTCTGCTTCTTCACCTTGCATCCTCACCACCTTCTTATCTACTCCTACCATTTCCCATCTCATCATTACTCTCCATCTCTCATGTTTCTGTTACCTGTGCTGATCATCACATCAAAAGTATTTCATCTATGTCTATTTTATTTGTAATAATTATATATACACATATATATATATACTTGACAATATCATATATGTAAGGTTGTTGTAAAATAGGTAGTCCAGTCCTGAAAATCAGCCCATATTCATATAAAAATATTTATGTTAAAAGTTCACTTGATGGTAAGAACATTTTATGAAGTTGAGGTTTAAGAGGATGATAAGTACTTGAACTCATGTTATTGCAATCTCAGGCTCACACACAATATAACATAGTAGCAAGAAATCAAAGCTCTCCCTAAGTCTGTAAACAACTCCTTATTCAATGGAAGTCTTGCTAGGCTTATATATGCATATAACTACTGGCAACATAATGATCAACCAACAACAAATTCTCACAAATCACATTAAAATATTTTGTAGTGTGTATGCGTGATATTAAAAAAGTCTATGGTGTGATTGTTATTCCTTTTTTTACTTGTTTTGATTCACTGGACTGCAGCCATGCAGGCACAGCCTTGAAGAGTTTAGTCAAACAAATCAACTCCAGTACATTTTTTTAAAGCCTGGAACTTATTCTATCAGTTTCTTTTTTTTAAACTACTAAGTTATGGAAATGTAAACAAACTGACACCAGTTGTCAAGCAGTGGTGTGAGACAAACACAAAGATACACAAATATCACTAAACACACACATGATGGGTTTTGTTCAGTTTTTGTCCATAAAATTTGGTTGGCCTGAGGCTATAGTAGAAGACACTTGTCCAAGGTGCCATACAGTGGGACTGAACCTGGAACCATATGGTTGGGAAGTAAACATCTTGCCACACTGCCATACCAGTACCTGATTGATCTCTGTGTTGTCTATAGTAACATGCACATATCATAAACCCAGCAAGATTCAACTATAATCAATCCAGAATCTTCTGGACAAAATCAAAGGTAGCAGCCTAAACTGGAAATTGGAGAAAGAGAAGAAAAGGAATGTTGTTAATATTTAGTCCTAGGCCAGCAGTGACCAAGCAGATTAAAGATATTCCAGTTCTGACTATCTTATCTATTTTACTTTTTTTTTCAACATTTTATTTCTAAGGACACATTATTCATTGTGTCCTTCGTTTTAAAGGCAGTGTTATGTGATTTATGGGAATTTGACTGATGTTTCTAGCATGACTAGAGATCACATCAAGGTTTCCTTGTTGGCTCGGAAGTTTCTGATAGATGAAAACAGGAAAAACTTAGAAGGATACTTACTGTTTCTATTAAGTCGGGAGCAAGAATTTGATTGTAAGGAGCCGGATACAATATAAGAAATGTTTTTAGTTGTTTGCTGTGCAGTACAGGGTATATTTTGCACTGGATCTCTGGGAGTGTTGATCAATTTACTGCAGTTGGGATTCCTGCGAGATGTTTTCAGTGGTGGCAACTGCACTGATTTATCACTGGGTTGTAGGACTGGTGGTGTCTGGCTGCAATTTGTTGGCAGTGGGGTCTCCGACTGGATCCGGAGAGCAGGGATGTGCATATTTACTCGAGTATTTGACTCTCCTTTAGAAGAAGGGATTCCACCTTGGTTATACAGGTTCGGTCCACTCATTTTTTCTGCAAAATAAAATTAAAACTGAATGAATAAAAGAAACAGTATTATTGTTGGAAACCATCATTATAACAAACATTATTCAGTGCATTCATATTTTTGATGTCTTATCCTTAGCTCACAGACATATCATTTCTTCTCTCTGTGTCTTTTACCTCTGTTATAATAACCACTGCTCTTCTGAACATGCAAACTGAATACTCCATTTTTCAATTGGTCCATCTGACAGACCAGTCCCTTCTCCACCTGGCCTCATCATCTAGATCCTGTACTAAATACTTCATTTATCCTTCCATCTGGAACATATAGATGTTCAAAGTGAACATCAATCTACATCACTTTAACTGGTAGTGTATGGTCTGGAAAGGTCAACTAACTCATAAAGAGGAATAAAAATTTCCTTTGTATAAACTACAAAAATGATAACCATGTATATCTAATGAGTAAGAAAATAAACATTTCATATAATTCATCTGGTAGTATAATGTCATTTATGGAATTAATAAAATTAATCCAGTACTTGACTAGTACTTGATTTTAGTGAGTCAAAGCAAAGTTGAGTTCGGCAAGGTTTGAACTTGGAATGCAAAGGTCTATAACTTGATACTGCTAGTCATTTTATCTGACACTCTAATGGTTCTGGTAAACTAGCACAACTGCCAAGGGATTTAGGATGGAGGTGGTGAAAAGTCTAATTTACGGACAAAACATGTTCAGAAGCATTATCTCTCTTGTTAGTAGTAAATGACAAATAATCGAACCTGTTTCTGTCTTCCATATCAAATTAGAAATTTCCATTGTTAATTATGTTGGCAAACATATGACATGTATGTCAGTAGTGATGTTCGATGCATTTTTAGGTGACATGTAATAGACTTAACAAAAAACAAAAAGAATCTTCTAGCAAAATCACGATATAGATAGCCTATCAATGAGTATTTACCTAAAACTAAAATACATATATATATATGTGTGTGTGTGTGTGTGTGTGTGTGTGTGTGTGTGTGTGTGTGTGTGTATGTATATGTATGTATGTTTGTATATGTG
>NC_068984.1:84206568-84207136 GCF_001194135.2 Octopus bimaculoides
ATATATATATATATATATATATATATATATATATATATATATATATAAGCGCACACATATGTATGTATATGTGTGTATATATATATATATGTATATATAGATAAAACTTACATGGGAAAGGATGCATGGCGTTCGATCATATAATAATATAAGTAGTTTATAAACATGTGCATATATCCATTCATATATGTACATACCTACATCTATATGTATACATACATGCATATATGGGTATAGGACATCACAAAAAAACGTTGAACAATGAGAAACGAAAACATAAGGACGAAAACAGAAAACGAACTTTTTTTCGAACAACGAAAAAAACAAACAGAGAAACGAGACATGCAACATAAAGAGTATAATCCTTCGTCAGTTGTCCCAGTTCCATCTGCTCCACGTTTCAAAGGCAAGGACGATATGCGACTTCGTTGGAACAGTCCTTCCCGCAAAGCAAATTAAATAAAATTTGGAATTTTTTGCAGAGGGTGAAAGTGTTAACAAGAACAGGATAGTTCTTACTGTCTTGTTCTCGTTGTCCTGTTCTTGTTAACACTTTCACCCTCCGCAA
>NC_068984.1:84207282-84218057 GCF_001194135.2 Octopus bimaculoides
TATATATTTATATGTGTGTGTGTATGTATATAAAAATATATAATATATATATATGTGTGTGTGTGTATATGTATGTATGTATGTATGTATGTATATATATATATATATATATATATATATATTTTATATGGAAATGTATATGTATATATATATACGCACGTTTTTTGTTGAGAATGCGTGCTCCTTTATTATTTTTTATGTTTGTATCCATTCCTTACACATGCACCATTATGTATGTGTGTGCGGGTATGTGCACGTGTGTGTCGTATGTGGTGTATGTGTTGTGTATATATGTATGTATCTGAATTAATTAATATCGTCTTTGTTTCTTATCTTTTTTCGTTTTTTCTTTTTTCAGTTGCCTTCCCTACCTATGGCCAATTTTTTGAGTGGAGAAATTCTGTTGAACACACCGGCCTACCCTGTCTTTGATCGCCGTCTCTCTCTGAATAAAACTCTTTGACTTTGTCTCTGCTTTCACTCTCAAACATAGTCTTGTTCATCAGCTTTAAACTTCTGGTAAATTATATATATATTTGTGTGCGTGTGTGTGTGCGTGCGTGCGTGTATGTGTGTGTGTAATGTATGTATATAATTTAGAGAAAAAACCTCTATTAACAAATTCAATAATGAAAAACGTTATTCAAACCATCTAGAGAAATAAATATACTATAAAAACCTTATTCTAAAAATCAATAAATTACATAATCAATAAATAGTATTAAATAGACTACGCCCGTTTCGTGGCTATATTTTAAAATAAATTCGATTCGATCTAAAAATATAGTCATTCTTCAGGTCTAAAATAATCATAAGAATAATAAAAATAATAATAAAATCAACGTACGTATCTTAACTTATAATAATTATGAAATAAATATAGAATAATACGTGTTTTAACAATAAATGATTGAAAAGCATTTAACAACATTACTTAAAATAAAACCACAACTTATCTTATAGAAGAATTTCTGTTAAACTAAAATTTCAAACGTAATACGTAGAACTTAGCGTTTATAAGAAATATATCACGTGAAAATATGGCGTAAATATAAAAATTATATAGAATTATATAGAATAGATAGAATATGTATCTAAACTGTTAAAATGACAAAATGTATTTTAGCTGTGAGAATAAGAAAAAATTAACTGTAGTATACCATTTACCGGAAAATTATAAAGTCTAAATAATTTAAAACTAAAATACGTAAAATACATAATATACATAAGTTAAGCTAAATTTTTACAATTTAATCTATTTTCATTAATCTATTTATTTATTTAAAAAACTTCTTAGTTTAATCTTATTCTAAATATGTCATATACCCAATATAATCTCGTACTAATATACACACTTAACTACTACAAATTATATCTACAACAATTAGTAACATAAAATAGGGTTTATATATTTACACAAATTAGCTAAACTTATTATATAAGTAATTTAACTTATATCTACATTTGATTTTACGTTTATCTAGGGAATTAATTATTTTTTTATTATTAGTTAATAACATCTCCTTAAATTCGTTATATATATATTTACTCGTTTTTCAATAATACTATTATGTATACGTATAACCCTCTATGGCTTTCTTATACTAGTGAAATTGTCACATTGTACTCTAAAAGACACACGTGGCCTTGTTTACACTGTATTTCGTCTAGAACGGTGTTTATTATTATTATTATTATTATTGTTCAGTAGTTTTATTTTTATAACGTGCTTTCACTTCACTACCGAGCGCAGCTCTGTGCGCCTTGGGTATGTGCTCTGGTTTGCTGTGGTGCTCTTATGGTTACTGTATTGAAAGTGTTTTGCGTAGGATGTGTGCAGTGCCCAGTAGTGCAATTTTCTGTATGTTATATATATTTGTAAGCCCTGGTGTTTTTATGTATTTGTCTGAATATTTTTTTATTATACCTAAGGCACCTACTATGATAGGAATTGTTTCTGTTTTTAGATTCCACATTCGAGTTACCTCTATTTCCAGGTCTTTGTATTTTGAAAGTTTTTCCATTTCTTTTAGAGAAACGTTGTCATCTGCTGGTATTGATACATCAATTAGAAAGCATTTTTTTTCTTCATGATCTTTGACAACTACATCTGGTCAAATTTGCCTTAATTTCTCTATCTGTGTGTATTGGCATATCCCAGAGTATGGTTGCTTTCTCGTTTTCTGTGACCTTTTCTGGCGTGTTTTATTATTATTATTATTATTATTATTATTATTATTATTATTATTATTATTATTATTATTATTTTAAACACATCCGTTGGATTCTTATGCTAGAGTTTCACTGCACATATACACTTGCATACACATTGATATATTTTTATTTTTTATTTTTATTTTTCATCTCTCTCACCATTATTATTGTTGATATCATTATTTTTCCCGTTCACAACTTCGTTTGTAAGTTACCAGATTTCCCTTACTGCTCTATCTGTGTTCTCTTAATGTATCTTATTTTATTTTCATTTTATTTTATTTTTATTTCATTTTACTTCATCTTATTAAACTTTTTTGATGTCCTTCAAAAGATTCTTCACTGATGAGAATGACAATGCATCATCATCATCATCATTGTTTAACGTCCGCTTTCCATGCTGGCATGGGTTGGACAATTTGACTGAGGACTGGTGAAACCAGCTGGCTACACCAGGCTCCAATCTGATTTGGCAGAGTTTCTACAGCTGGATGCCCTTCCTAACGCCAACCACTCCGAGAGTTTAGTGGGTGCTTTTACGTGCCACTGGCACGAAGGCCAGTCAGGCTGCATAAATTAAATTTTAAATTTTATTTTTATTTTTCTGCTTCACCATCTCTCCATTTTAATACTTGTTTATGGTATATTCTCATACCTATAACAAATCTCCTCAAACACACACACACACATATATATATATTCATATTGGGTTAACCCATAAATAATGTGTTTTTTTTTTCAATTACATGAACTAAACGTCAGACGGGGACTACCTGCATCAACTTGCTATAAAAGCAGGTAGTAATTTTACCTTGTACTTATTCTTAGTGCAAATTTTGAAGAGTGCCGTTCTATTTTAACAGTTATTTTTTCAAAGCGATAATGGAAATGACAAAAGAGCATACTTGGTATATTTTGCTTTATGAGTTCAATAAAAGCAACAACGCATGGGGAAGTGAAAGGAATATTAATGCAGTATATGGGGATCGGACAATAAGTTTAAGCCAGTGTCAACAGTGGCTCCCGAACTTCTGAGATGGAAACTAGAACCTAGAAGACAAGCCTCATCCTGGAAGATCTGTAGCTTGATGAGGACGTCCTGTAAACCCTGGTGGAACACAGTCTCATCATAACTGTTGAGAACTAGCAGAGAAGCTTGGATTTGGTCATTCAACTAGTCATTCAAATCAGCACTAGAAGAAAAATGACCACTTTTGGTTTCAAGACGTTGCCAGTGCCGCTGGACTGGCTCTTGTGCAGGTGGCATGTAAAAAACACCATTTTGAGCATGGCCATGGCCAGTAGCGCCTGACTGGCCCTCGTGCTGGTGGAATGTAAAAGCACTCTACACTCTTGGAGTGGTTGGCGTTAGGAAGGGCATTCAGCTGTAGAAACTCTGCCAAATCAGATTGGAGCCTGGTGTAGCCAGCTGGTTTCACCAGTCCTCAGTCAAATTGTCCAACCCATGCCAGCATGGAAAGCGGACGTTAAACAATGATGATGATGATGACTTCAGTATCAAGAATTATTGAAGAAATTAAAATCTCAACACACCAATATAAAAAGGTTTGCTGTCACCAATAGATATCAACTAGTTCATAACATATGTACTAAAGTTTACTAATACAAAGTACTAAAAATGATGTGTGTTTCAAGATTAAAGTTTATAATGTCCCATAAAACATTTTGGTTTCATTTAGTTCTCATTTTAAGAATCAATAAATCCTTTAAGAAAAGGACAAGGTAAGAAAAACAGCATAAAGAAAGTGTTTCCAGGACTTCATCATCGTTTTTACATTTGACAATTAATACTTAAAAGACGAAGATTTATGAAGAGCCCTCTTGTTTGGAATTGTTAACAAAACTGTTTTAGATTATTGAAAAAAGAAACAGGAACAAATAACAACAAAATATAATTGGTAGATAAATGAAATCAGAGCATTACATGAAAAATAAAAAATAAAAATAATGGAGAAAAAATTGTTTAGATTGGAATAAGATTGAGATTTGTTTCCCCTCCACCTTTTCTTTTTTTCCCTTCCCCTTCCCTCAATCTGATCTACTTTTGACACAAGTACTTTGTCATAGTGAGGCTGAAAGGAGGCAAGGTAGTTGGGGTGGTGGTTATAGTTTAAAAATGAGTTGCCAGGTGAGAAGAAAGTTCTGCTTGCTGTAACATGACTTGTAGCAAATGTTTGTATTCTGACTACTCAGGACTTAGTAACAACAACAACAACAACAACAACTACAACAATAAAAGCTTACAAAAAAAGTAAAAAAAATATGGTCAGCTAATTGAAGTAATTGCGTCTGTCAACCAATAAAGATAACGGGCAGTCATTAAAAGTTGGGAGCCCATCAATGTCAATTATATAAAGTCTATAGAATAAATACATCTCTTTTTTTTTTTTTTTTTTTTTTTTGACTCTAGAAAAGCCAATTGCACAGTTTCAGTGTCAGAAATGTTAATTTCTTAAAAACTTTTTAATGTGTTTAACATATTTGTTTATAACCAGCATGTGTGTATTCTGGGATTTAGCAAAGTTGGATCTTGCTTGCATGAAGAATGGATGTTTAGCCAAAATAACCAAACAATCTTAGTCTTGTATTACAATTCTGTTCAAATCTGGGATGGTTTATTGCTTTGGGAGGATGAAAGAAAAAGTTGACCTCAGCAGGATTTGAACTTGGAATATAAATGTCTGTTGTTAAATATCAAAAACATTTTGTCCAATGTTCTAACAATTCAACCTATTATCAGTCTAGATAAGTAGATAAGATATTGATTTATTAGTTCATGTTGACTACAAGCATCTTGTTGCTGGGCACAATTCTACATAACTCAGTTCATCTAGCTGTGGTGTATAGTTACAGTATCTTCTCAGAAAGTTGCAATAGGCTTGTGTCCTATCCAGTGGTTTATTGATCCCATATTCACTAAGCACTATAGAATCCTAAGTAGAGTATAAAGTTTGAGCACGACAATTTGTGGAGATAACCTTGTTGTTTGCATGAACATTAGAAACCAGTATATTTTCACCATTAGATTTTTCATTTTCAATCATTCATCATTTACTGTCAACTATTCTATGCTTGTATGGATCAGACGGAATTTGTTGAGGCAGATATTCTATTACTGGATGCCCTTTCTGTTGCCAACCCTCAGCAGTTTCCAAGCAAGATAATATTTCCCCATGGTCAGACAAATTTTTCATGGAAGACTGGAAATGAACAACATTGCATACATGATGTTAAGACAAATACACATGCACAAGCACACACACATGTATGGCAGGGAAACTTGTTTCTTAACTATACAGTCTTGGGATCAGTCCTAATTCCCAGCACTCAGAGACACTATAAAGGATTATGGGCACTTCCCTTTCTCTTCTGATTAAACCATTAAAAAAAATGTCTTACCCAGAGAAAAACAAACCCATGATCCATGATACAAGATAGTATCATTTTAACCACTCAGTTATTGCAAATCATGAAAACCATAATGGTACCTGATAGCCTGAGGATAGACGAGACACTACATCAGATGACTAATATGACTTTTTATAGCCACATCTTAATTGCTTCATATTCTGCTGTGTGGTCATTGTTGATCTGGACCATATTTGATATGTTATCATAGAGTCTTTCTAGTCATTAGAAATTGAAAAAAAAAAAAAGAAAAAGATTGTCATGAAGGTGTGAGGTCAAGTGGTTATGGTGTTGCATTCATGATCACAAAGTCAGTCTCAATTCCTGGACTTGGTAGCGTGTTCTTGAGCAAAACACTTTATTTCATGTCACTCCAGTCAAATCAGCTGTAAAATGAGTAGCTCTATGATGGACTGACATCCTGCTCAGAGGGAATGTTGTGAACATGGTCACTTATATGCCATGGAAATCAGCTAACTGGCTCTATGAGTCAAAGAATTCAAGATAGTAAGGTCCAGAGGTTGATAATGATGATGATGAAGATGATAGATTTGTCTCTGTCTGTGTGTCTAGATGTATTTAACTTGACAACAACTCTCCAAGATGTGTAATAACTTATTCCTTAGTACAGTTAACCGATTTTAACAATTATCTTAATAATCTTACCTTGCTAGCCATCATCCCAACAAGAAGTACACAACTAGTGTACCATCATAATTGTACAGGCATTGATATATTAAACATTCTTCTATCATCACAATCATTGAAGGTCATATATTTTAATATCTTCACTTTAATCCTTGCAGAAAGTCTAATTACTGAACAAATGATTGTTTACCTTTGGACAAACCTTGTGGACAAATGATTGCCCTGAGGTATTTCCAGAAGCAAGTAATTACTTATTCATAAAGTGTTACCACCAATTCATGAAGTATTGCTAAAGGACAGATGTTTCATTTGAGCATGAAATATTGCTAATGGCAAGCAACAGCCTTATTCCCAAAGGGTTGTTAAGAGCAAACAACTACCTTATTCATGAAGTGTTGCTAAGGGCAAACAACTATCTTATTCATAAAATGATGCTAAGAGCAAACAACCATGTGTTTATGAAGTGTTGGCTGGCATTACTAAGGTCAAACGAAGCATTACTAAGCATGAAGCATTACTAAGGTCAAACGATTTGATTCATAAAGTGTTATTAAGCGTACACAATCATAATACATAATTAAAAATGAAACATCACTTGGTGAACACTCAATTGTTGCTATTTAACCCCTGGTCAACCCTGATCAAGCAAACCTATGACCAAAAGCATTCCAGCTATGACCATGGTGTCTTTTATTAAGTCATAATGTATCCAAGATTACATTGTCTAATGTGTTCTTCCTTATTTCAGGGAGTAGAATGTCATATGAGGGAGATTCAGCTGCTATTTCTCACAGATTGAGGAACTGCACAGAGGGTCTGTCATGTCATTGGCTCAGCCCTTATTAGTAGTGGAAAGGTGAGTCTCATAATCCACAAGACTATTTAACTGTAATTTGTTGCAAGTTGCCATAATGTTTAGCTACAATCCACCAAGTGTTTAGCTATAAACCCACAAAAATGTTTAGCTGCAATCAGCAATAGTGTTTAGCAATAACATTTCAACACAATTGTAAAGATTCAACAAGGCACCACTTACAGAAAGCCAATGTAACCTTAGCCTCGACTTCACTTTCCACTCTCATTCAAAACTTCTTTCTTCATCTACCCATACCATTCCCAATGTCACAACCACCCACTTCTCTCACAGGCATTGAGGCAGCAGCTACACCCAACTCTATTTGCTAGTTCTAACCTCACCTATCCTCTTCTTGAATTCTGACTTACTCTGGCTGATATCAGAATTAATTACATATTTTCTTTTGAAGTTTGGTAATATAACCATCCCTGATGCTTACATCATCAACAGAAATAATCTACTACTGTCTCAAGAACTATTGTTGTTGTTGTTTTTCATCCACTGTTAGTCTAATCAATCACAAAGATGTCATATAACTCCCATGTGCTCTCTATTCATCTTTTGCTCTTATGCCTAACATTTTCTATCTATCTACTAAATTGCCAATCTGTCTAACTTGCTTCGCTTGTTCTTCTTCAAACTAATTTGTCTACTTACCTTCCCCGTTTTAAATATCCTTTGGAAATATGCTTGGCCTATTCGATGGTTTACTTCTACTAATGTCGATTTGTATCCTTCTGTTTTAGCTGATCTCTCTACACTTTACATGTTCTCTTATCTGTTTGTCTGTCTGTCTGTCCGTCCGTCTATCTATCTATTTATCTATTTGTCCCATCTTTGTTGAGCCCCGTGTGGCTAATAAAAGAAATGTATCTATCTATCTATCTGCCTACTTCTTTATTTGGCTTCTTGTCTTTCTGTTTTTCATATTTTACCTGTCCTTCTATCTAATCTGTTTGTTTGTCTGTTTATTTTATTTGTCTTCTTATCTATCAGTCTGTCTGCATGTCCTATTTATGTCTATCTGTCAGTCTTTCTATTTCATGTCTTATTTGTTTATCTCTTTTATTTCAACTGTCTGTATTCTGTCTATTTTACCTATCCTATTAACTGTCTTTCTAGCTCACTCTTGTCTTCTTGTCTATCTGTCTACTTTACCTGTCATCTTGACTATTTTCTCTCTATTTCTTATCAGTCAGTTTTCTAATATTTACTATATTTGCGCTCTTATCTCTTTCTATTTACCTGTCCTCTTGTCTACCTGTCTGTCTACATTACTTATCTTGTCTATTTTATGTCTATTTTACTCGTCTTCTTGTCTGTCTGTCTACATGTACTTTTGTCTGTCTCTTTCTTCATGTCCACCTGCTTACTAGTTTCTTTCTCACTACTTCCATCTATTTGTCTATTTTCACCATTTTGTCTGTCTGTCTACTTTGTATGCTCTGTTGTCTGTTTATCTCTCTGTTGATTTCCTATCAAACATAATCCTGATCTAGTTCAAACTAAACATTAACATCCCATCATCTGATCAATGCCACCACCATCACTATCACAATCACCAGCATTGTCATCATCATTATAATCTCATCTTCCTTCTCATGCACAACCATCAATTCCACTACCCAAACCATTTAATCATCATCTCCTATTCTTAATCCGTCAACATCACATTCATCATCATCATACTACTACTACTACTACTATTGCTGCTGCCATGGCCACTGCTCTGGCTACTACTGCTGCCTCCCAGTGGTATTTTGGTTTAAAGTTTGTAAGATACAAACATGACTATTTCCATGAAAGACAAGAGCAAGATTTTAAGGCCTTTCAAAATCTAAGGCAGAGGCTAATTGATAAGGGACATACTATGATGCTAACTAGTCCCACATGTTATATAATTCTACTGTACTTGATAGTTTATAAGGTGCACATGCTTATAAGAAACACCTTCATTTTGGCTGGCTCTTCTTTGAAAAATTTTTTAAATCCTGTTTTTGCTTGATATTTGTAGCCCTCCCTACTTTCATCTAATTTTAAGGTTTGGTTTATTCAAATTATTATAAATCTGTCGTCCAATTAAAAAAAATAACATTAAACCTTTCATGACTATATTTCTGATTACAATATGTTCCTTATATGTTTTAATGGCATTAAAAATAATCATTAATTTAATGTGCATCAACTTTTTATATATTTATTGATATATTAAAATGATGTTTCACACACAACAAAGAGTTATTACATAAAATAGCCATCTATGTATCTCACTTAATGAACATACATTGTTGGTAGACCAATTACCACATAATTTGTCTTGAGATAACATCTCTTGTGGACTAGCTGTGTTAAAAACACAATAAATATGAGAAAGAAATGAAAATTCGTCCCAACATCGGTCAGTAAGAGCACCAGGTGCATTTCAGCCTCTTTAGACATTTTAATGGTATATACTAGCAGCCAGCCACATGCTTGTATGAGAATTCATTGTCTCTGATATTCACTGATGTGAATAGCAGCCTGAATGAACAAAACTTCAGTATATGTAACTGATGCAGTATTTAATTAAAATAGCCATCTATGTATCATACTTAATGTATTAATACTGTTGATGATAGACAAGTTACAACAGTATTTTTCTGAAAACTACTCTAATTACAAGTAAGTAAATACAGGTGAAACCCGAGATGAAAAGTTATTTATATTTTGTTTAAATAAAAAAAAAAAATAAAAAAAAATCATTAGCCAATATTATATCATATATAACTTGTTAAGTGCCCGTTACTCTTCATGTTAAAATCATCCTAAATTTTGTTCAGGTTGTTGTCTTTTCTTTTTGTTGCGAGTGATTTATCTCCTTTATTATTATACACTTATAAACTTGAATTGGAATAAATACAAGAAAACAGTTAAAGGGATTTAGGATGACTGACAAGTTCTGGTATCTGAAACTTTTAGAAGAGAAATATTTTAAATTTTCAACCCTATTATCTTCCTAGAAACCATTACTTTCACTATCTTTGTCCAATATTCTTTACATAACTGGAAATTAAAACAAACCTGGTTTGAAGCTCATGGGTTATTGTTTGTAATTTATAAGCAATTGTGAAGGCCTGCCTTCTCAGTTACTCCATTTAATTTAAATCACTGATTAAGCAACAATAGGTAGCTATCATTTAAAAAAATTTATACTGTAAGTTAAACTGTTTATGAAAAAGGTCTATCTGATCACTGTTCAAAAAAAAGATTTTTCTATCAATCAAACAAACATTGCCCTGCATGTGAAAGTTTTATGGCGTCTCCATAAAACCCTGCATTCATCATCATCTGTTGCTGGTCCTTAAATATTAGAACAAAGAAACAATGAGATAGATAGGAAAAACCTAGATGATAAGAGAAGGGAACAGAAAGCTACTGCCAAGAGAACAAGAAAGTACAATTGGTTCCTCAGTACTTTTGTTGCCATTTCTGTGTTTTTAGTAAATTGTATGGCGTAACAAATAAACAACGGGTTTGTGATGGTAGGTGGTGTTACTAGTGAGGGTTGAGTTGTTGATCATAATACTAAGAGATAGATTAATACAGAGACAAATACGAGATATGAGAGGGACAAAAGCTGATATATATA
>NC_068984.1:84221559-84223212 GCF_001194135.2 Octopus bimaculoides
TATATATATATTTTTTTATTCTACTGTAATTGTACCGGTCTCTAATATTTTTAATCAACTTTTAATCGCAGTTTATTTATATTGTTCTATTGTATTTTTAATCGATTTTTTTATTCTTATGTATAAAAATTTTGACTTCCCTTTGCTAATTTGGTTTTGTGGTTTATGCTGTACTTCTTATATGTGGTCATTGGTGGGCTACGGCTTTTTGAGTCGATGACCTAACGGTTTTATTCTGCAATTAACTTTGTACCTATGTTTCAACTAGTTTGAGCACTTCTTTTACAGCCTTGTATAAATTCTTGATTTTCTAATACAAAACTGTTAATATTGAATAATATATATATATATATATATATATGTGTGTGTGTGTGTGTGTGAAGAGGGGGAGAAAGAAAGGAATGAATTAGGGAATGAGATGTGGCAGTTTATGGTTACTTATAGCTTTCATTCCTTCAGTTAAAGCTGTTGAATATTCTTTGGAGATGAGTAACAACATGAAATTACGCAATTTATACTGAACAAATTATAGAACCATATTAGAAGTGAAAATGCTACTGAACCATTAACAAAGGTATTGAAGAAATTCTAGATTTTTAAAAAGTAGCAAGAACAATATATAATATTTAAACTATTAACTATTATTCCTTAAATGCCAACCTTCACCCCTACTATTAGCTTGAGTTCGTGTGAGAGCTCATCAACTGCCTATAACAGTTCATAAAATATCTAATTAGTGAAAGACCAAGGTTTTTGTGATATGACTCAACACCTGATAGTGCTAATTATTTATAAAAAAGAAATTTTGTCTTGTTTATATTCAAGGATATGAGCAAACTTTTTTTTTTTACCTATCCTGTCTTCACCTGTTCTCATGTCTGTCCAATTCACATTTTTTGTCTACTTGTTTTCTTGTCTGTCTTGCTATTTTAATCTCTTGTATTGTCTTGTTTGTCTACCAGTCTCTCTTTTATCTATTTATCCTCTTTGGCTTTTTACCACTTTCTTACCCACTTGTCCTCCTGTCTGTCTGTCTTACCTCTTGTTCTCCTGTGTGTCAGCCTATCCTTTACCTACTTTTCAGTTTGTATGTCAGTCTCTCTCCCACCTACATGTTCTCTTCATATTTATCCCTCTTTTACCTATCTATTCTCTTCTATTTTAGTCACTTCCTTACCTATCTGTCTTCATGTCAACCTTTAGATTTTCCTTTATAATCAATGTCTTGCCAACTGACCTGAATATGCTTTGCTGATGAGTTCTGGTATGACTGAAACATGTCTGATGCTTTCACCAGTAGACTTCCTGTCTGCATTGCCTATAGGGGGTTCCTATAAGGTTGTTATCCACCCCTGATTGGAACTCTCCCGTATGACATGTACGCATGCTCAGTGACTTGCTTTAACTTCTGCAGATATGTTTCTTTATATATATATATATATATATATTATGTTTATTTATTAATAAGAGTAGAAATTGATATTAATCAATTAGAACCAGTGGTCTAGCATATTAAAAAAAATCGAAGATTAAAATTATATTACATACAAAAATAAGAGGAATGACCAGCAAAAGTGGACTCTTATATGCTAGAAATAGATGCCGATTTGGCATCTATTTCTAGCATATAGGAGTCCACTTTTGCTGGTTATT
>NC_068984.1:84223634-84225202 GCF_001194135.2 Octopus bimaculoides
AATTTACACCTCATCATGCTCATGGCCAAATCAGTGAATGGTTGCTGAAAGCAGATTGGGATCAGGCAATACTTCACCGAGAGGAGATATAAGCTTCTGCTTATTCCTGTCTGAAGTATCGTCCGATACTTCAGACTTATCGTCTGATGAATTTACTTTGTTGACATTCTTCATCGACAGAATTTTTATACCTTTCAACCTTTCAGTCAAGTCCGCCTTTCTTACAGTAACATACTATCCATATAATCTTAAATATTTCTTTAACTCAGGCACAGTAAGTACTTCGATAGCTGAATTATCGAGCTGCTTTATATCCATGATAAGACGTAAAACAATAACAATAGCGTGGATAGTCTGCAGAAGTTTGTCTACATGGAGCGCCGCCTAGCCAAGGGAGATAACCTACTTATAGGAAAGCCCTATATTTTCTAAAGATTTTGCTAGGCTAATATCAAAGCATCTCTCTTATTGTTTTTAGATGTTTAAGCACTCCCCAAAGGAGTATTTAGTTACTAATTATAGAGAAAATCTCTATTAGTTAAAATATTCATTTCACCATACTACATGTGTGAGGCTCTACTGCATATCATCTTGTATGCCAGTTTTCTCTTTCTGATCCCATCAACTTAATTATTCGTTTTCCCATCTACCCGTCTTCCAAAATGCTTGTCTCTCTCTTTCTTACTTCTCTTCTTGTATACCTGTTTGTATCTCTGTTACCTACCTATCCTATTCTATATCTGTCTTTCTCTATTTTACATGTTATAATTATTGCAAATTCTATCTTTGGTATATATTTCTGCCATGTCCCTACTGTGACTAAGTTTTCATATTTTACTTATATGGTATTGAAAAAATCATAAAGGAAAAACATATTTTATTTAATAATCTGCCCTTGATGTTGGAAAGCTGCTATCTTGAAGAGCTCATCTTTACAAGAAAGCAATGGGACCTGAAGCCACGTGATTGTGAAACAAGTTTCTTAATCACACAGCCATACCTGCACATGCACATACACATATACACATACACACGACAGGCTTCCTCATTGTTTCCACTTACCAATTTACAAGTAGTAGAAGACACTTGCCCAAGATGCAAAGTCAGTTTCCAAAAATCAAGACTTAAAAACAAGTCAATTTGTTCCAGTAAACGATTTTAAGGTAGTGCCTTAGCATGGTTGCCATCCAATAATTGAAATGAGTAAAAGATAAGTTTCAAGATGTGAGTATGTATGGGAGGGGGTTACAGCTTCAGTTTTCTGACTGTGTAGGAATATACTGGAACTAAATTAAAATTCTTTATAGAAAGGAAGGTCATCCCCCCCAAATTAACCTTCCTCTAAAAAAAAAAAAAAAAAATCAAGTTCAGTATTTTCAGAAGAAAATAGGGTCTCCACACATATATACACACACCTTAATAAATTCTTATACAATCCCTACAACTTGAAATTAGTGTTCACAGACAATGAATGCCCACCCACTCGGGAACATCTAATATCCGCTTAAACTTACAAAACTATAAATCCTACAGTCCTAAAAAGCCCAAGGGCAAAACTATCATTTGAC
>NC_068984.1:84225326-84243213 GCF_001194135.2 Octopus bimaculoides
ATTTACATCTATTTTATTTATATTAATATTAATGGGTTGTTTTGGTAGCAAAATGTACATTGTAACATGTAAGTGAAACAAAGGGAAGGGGGGTTGTACTTTTTTTTAGCATTTCCTTATTACCCAGTAACCACTCAAATGTGAAGTAGGAAGTAGGAATAGCAATTGCATATTTGTGTACTGAGAATAGATAAAGAATGGTTATAGAGTGCTTTGAACTCAATTCAAAATTTTATTTTATTTTTAGATCTGGTAAATGATCTTTGTGTAGCAACAGCAGTTCTTTCACAGAACTGTGAGCAGTACTTCAACGGTGTGTACAATCATATTTAGCATGTTTGTGTACACTTGGATGCAGGAAAACATTTTGCTGTGAAAATAGCCATGGGAGAAGAATCTTCTCTTAGACAATATGTGTAAAACATATTTTTCATATTTAATTCAATCTTTCATCCACACAATACAAATTGCTAACTTATTTCCCCTAACTTCTATTTCATGCATTATTGTATCAGCTACAAACACTGAATCCATCATTCATAGCTCTCTGAGATAGGTTCAGTGTCTGTAGCTGATGAAATGCAATAATGCATGAAATCGAAGTTAGGGGAAATAAGTTAGCAATTTGTATTTTGTGGATGAAGGGAAAAAGTCCGCAAACTACTACCTTGTAAAACATGAAGAACTACTGAAACATACAGCAATGAACTAGGACTTACTTATATTGAATTAAAGAAGTATATCAACGGATGATAATTTGTGGAAGAAAGGAAGTTGTTATAGAAATGCAATTATATGGATATATCCACAGAGATAGTGAGAATGCTAACAATTATGATTCATCCTGGGAGTGGTTCCTAATGCAGATTTAAAGAAAAAAATCTGAGAATTTGTTGGTAGCTGCCCAAGATCAAGCACTAAATATTAATTCAGTGAATAAGGATATTTATTGCACCAGCTCTACAACAGTGAGCAGAAAATAATGATATTGAAACAGGTTGTAAACTGCTAACTCAGAAAGAATACAAGTAGTAGTATAAGATTTGTGTGAATTTATATTGATCACTTGGTAAAAAAAAAAAAGGTTGCTACACTTCAGATGAGTGTTACAATCATGTAATAAATAAAGGCTTCAAATGAACCTGGTAAACCAAAGGTTTTTATGAGATTTTTGACAGCCAGATAGAATGATGGAACACCATAAGCCAGATATTATTATTCATGATATGGAAAAGAAAAAGTGAATCATAATGGATTGTGTAACTCCTTCTGACAAAATCATTGCTAACAAGGAAATACAAAATATTTCAAAATACACTGAATAGAAAGTAGAAATATCAAGAGTATGGGGATGCCCTGTAGCACAAGTGTAAGTTAAATTAGTTATCATCAAAGGATTATGTTCACTCTTAAAAAAAAATCTGTCTACTATCTAGAACAGTTGGACATCAAGACAGACATCAAGACAAAGTAGAGTACTTTCTGTCAAAAGCTTTTAGTTTGAAGGGAAAAATAAAAACTTGTAATTCATATTAACATTGTCTGATGAAGAAATAATAATAATCAGTTATTTGACCTTAACCAGTTGAGCATGTCCCTTAGTAGCTGATGATATGATCATCTCTGATCATGAGCAGAAGTAGTGGGGGAACATCATAGCCATGTGTTGAGAGGAATTCTTTGGGGTTTGGATAATTCACCTTTGGAAACATGGGTGTTTCGTTCAACATCCTTGAACAACCCTTATTCAGGGACCTTTTGAATGGGAAGGGCTACTCATACAGTAACATCTCTTAACCTTCACTTGCCTTAGGATGCTGAGTGTGTCTTAGCGAGTGATTGTAACAAACATGCAGATTAAAAGTAAATAATAACAAGGGCACTCAGAGTGCAAACCTCCACCAAGGCAACACCAATGTCCTCTCAACAATTAACTAGAGGTGATTTTTAAAATGAAAATATCTGAAATAAACTCGACTGCTCTCACAAACAAGAATACTAAAAATGAACCTGACTGCTCTCAATAATAATAATAATACCACACATTTACTGAAGGACATAGAAAGTCTATGACAGAAATAAAGCAGAAAGTCCTGAATAAGCTTGCAGCTGTAAGACATGCCAATATGCATGATAGAGAACAACTTCATAAACTCTTATATACAATCAAAAATAGAAAACAAATTAAAATTGGAAGCTATGTAACAAAAGAAATTATACAAGATCTAAAACCAGATCTCACTGAATTAAGTGAATTTATTTACACAGCTGCTAAAACAATTGAAATCAGTTGTAATGCCTCTGAAAAAACAAAGAAATACAAACCTGAGAAGAATTCCAAACTGGAAAAGTAAAATTGAAAAAGAGATTGATATAATTACAGGTGAAATATTAATATTAAAGGAATTAATCTGTGGAAAAGATGTAAAAACCAGAAAAGGAAGAAAGATGAAGAGAAAACAGTTTCTTACCAAGAGAAGAAATACTTTAAGCAAAAGAAACAGTGAAGCAAAGAGTCCAAGCAAAAGCTCAAAGAATACGAAGATTTGTGAAGAGAAACAAGTTTTACAAACAAAATAAGCTGTTCACATCCAATATGAAAACATTCTACATTATTTTCACAAAGAAGATACCACTTTAATGGAAGAAGTTGAATATTTTTGGAAATTTGAAATCTCTTACAAAACCACCACAACTGGACTGGCAAAATATCTAGAAACATCTAGCAACTAAATGCTAAAGTTTGTTGAAAACCATGAAAGATGTGAGAAGCTTCATTCTGTTATGAAGGAGAGCAAAAAATTTTCAAGTGAGTTTATGCATATTACCCAGGTTGAATAACATGATGGAAGTGTAGCAAATGTAGTTGCAAAGAAGGTGAAATCAATAGCAAAGCAAGATGTGTTTGAACAATTGGCTGATAGGTGGGAACAAAAACCTCTGCATGGCAAATATGTGGCCCATAGCAAATAAGCTGATGTAGACCAGAAGCACACATATCAATGGCTATGGAGCTCAGGGCTAAAGGCAGAAAGTAAAGGCTTTATCTTGGCTACTCAAGATCAGAGCTTATTGACCCGGAACTATCAAGCCAATGTGATAAAAAATAGTGTAGACTCAAAGTGCCAAAACTGCAACGATGGGATTGAAATAGTGGACCACCTAATTTCCGGGTGTAAGGTTTTTGCACCTGTAGAGTACAAATCAAATCATGACAGAGTTGGCCAATATCTACATTGGATAATGTTCAGCATTATAAAATCAAAACTGCAGACAAATGGTACAAGCACCACCCTTAAGTTGTAACTGAGGGAGAAAATGTAACTATTCTTTGGGATTTCCCAATGTGTACAGATCGGACCATCAAGGCAAATAAACCAGGTATTGTTGTGAAAGACAAAAGCAATAGTCTGTTTATTGATTGACATGAGCATACCCTGTGACCATAATATTTTGGCAAAAAAAATTGATAAGCTCAGAAAATATAAAGATTTGCTAATCGAAATCAAAAAGATGTGGCATCTTAAGACGGTTACAATACCAGTGATTGTAGGAGTACTTGGAATGATCAAAAAATGTTCCCTGGCTTACCATCCATACAGGAAGTACAAAAGATTGTCTTAACTGCTATGTCACATGTATTGAGAAGAGAATTGTTGCTGTGAATTTTCTTTTTTTTTCCCTTTTATTTTCTTTGTTTATTTTGATATTTAAAATTTTTTTCTTTTTCTCTGTCTTTCTTTCCCTTTTTCTCTATCACATGACTTTGTAAATGAACAATCTGGGGTGTTTATTTTAATGGCCTACAAATATATACAGTGCTTTTCTCTGCCCTAGGTGTCAGGAAGACACTCGGCAAGAAAAGGAAACAGAATTGAAAGAAGATGATAATGAAAATAATAATAATAAGAAGTGGAGGAGGAGGAGGGAAAGGAAAATGCTGATAACGCCTTCTATTTACCATGAGGAGAACAGATGAGGGTGTATTACATGAACAAATGTGGTGTGGGTTTACATTGAAATTAAATGAGAGAAAATGAAGATCAAAATGGAAGTATACCGAGTATACAAACTTTTGTAATACCCGTACAGAAGAGCTATCACTTCTGGTTAATCAGGGAATCCCACAGTTTCTTGATTGTACAGCATCTGACAAGACTATAGTTACCAGAATGTTTATTTAGCATAATGCTACATTTTCAGAATCAGTCATAAATTTTCATAAAAAAGATAAGCTGTTCTTGATAAGGCTTCGTCAATTATCCAAGCAAAGACCACCAAAGAGTATTTATGTGTGTGTATATATATATATATATATATATATATATATAATTGGCCAGTAAAATACCACTGAGAAAAGGGCATTAGTAGCCACGTGTTGGTAGAATTGACAATACAATAGCCAACAGGCCATACAACAAACAGCATGAAGTATTCTTCTCCACTAAACAATATAACATACCTTTGAGCTTTCTTAAGGATACAAAGAATTGTTGGAGATTCAGCTGTTAATTTGATCAGATTGAGCTGTTAAGTTTGGCTTTAACATTGTGCTTCCAGGAAATAGCTTGTTAGTGGAGAAAAGGCATCTTGTCCAGACTACTACAGTACATTCTATGAGATAAACTACTGTAAATTCATCTGGTAAAGCATGTTCCTCATTTAGGTGAAAGCATGATATATCTGGAGCAATGGATTTGAGGACCATACCTTGTCAATCAACAAACAACCAATACCATAAGTCTGCTTAATCTGAACTGATCCAAGGCTACACAAATATTGCATGTTTTATTTGGTTTAAGGTTCACCTGAGATGTTTTGTACATAAAAACTGGGTAGCATAATTTGTTGAATACCAGCAGTCTATCTGATAAATACTGGCTGTTTGTTTGGTTTGGTCAACATCAGCAGTTTATTTGGTCGATTGACACATGCAGTTTATTTAGTCAACATTAGCAGTTTATTCAGCTCTAGAAGTTACCATGATTACAATCTAACAATAAGAGTCAACCAAACATCTGTACAACACAAGTTAATGCAACATATAATAAAACAGTATGCTGCCATTGTCCTAAACATGCAGACTTAAAAAACAGAAAGATTTTTTCTTTTTCTGTCTCAAGTCTGTTTTGATAATATGCAGCAAATATTACTGCTGAATTGTTATATCAGACAAAATGCTTAGTGGTATTTCTTTTGGCTTTATGTCCTAAGTTAAAATGTCTTCAAGGTTGCCTTTCATCCTTTGGGGGTTGATAAATTAAGTACCAGTTGATTACTGGGTTGACATAATTAACTAGCCCCCTCTCCAAAATTTCAGGTCTTGTGCCTATTGTAGAAAGGTTTATTATTTTGTTTTAAAAAAAGGCAGTGAGTTGGCAGAGTCGTTAGCATGTCGGGCAAAATGCTTAGTAGCTTTTCACCTGTCTTTACATTCAGAGTTCAAATTCCACTGGGGTCAACTTTGCCTTTCATCCTTTCGGGGTTGATAAAATAAGTACCAATTGAGTGCTGGGGTCGATGTAATTGACTATCCCCCTCTCTCAAAATTCCAAGACCTTGTGCCTATAGTAGAAAGGATTATTATTATTATTATTATTATTATTATTATTATTATTATTATTATTACTGAGTGAGAGAGCAGCACATGCCATTATTATTATTATTGGTTACTGTAACCAAATGTTATATTTACATCCTAAAAACATTGAGACATGAAGAACTGAATCAGCCTCTCTGTAGCTGCCTGATCTGCATAAAAAGAGCTGTTAAATCTCTCTCATATCAGACTCTTGTCTTAAAAAACTAGAAACTATGGATACCACATTTTAAAATTGCTCATATATACACCAAACCCGGAAAGAAGACATGAATTATTATGGGTTGAATGCTTTTGATCTAAAGTTTGTTCAATCAAAGCTATAAAATAATAATTATAACAACATAAAGGGTAAAGTCTTGCAGTGTAGTGAGGATTTTTCAGTTTTGAGAGGTACATGGCAGCTTCATTAGTGCTGGTGTCATAATGCACTCAGTACACTCTGTAAAGTGGTTGGCGATAGGAAGAGCATCCAACAAGAAAAATTATGTCAAAAAAAAAAGATGTATGAGTGATACTAAGTCTGCTAAGCTATCAATGAGGACAGTAACTTCAAATTAGATTTAACTTGAACTGTGATGGCCTACCCAACCAATGCCAGCATGAAAAACAAATAGATGATGATGATGATAAAAAAATGTCTTAAAATTGAGATAAATCAATGTCAGTCTAGAAAAATAACTGACATTGATTCATTTTTCAGGGTAAGACCCACAAAATTAATTAAAGACTTTGATTGATAGTTATGTAACAAGGTAAACAAATAAGCAGTTATTTATACAATCATTTTTACATGCTGCTGTGGTTTAACCACCCCTTTGCTTCCCTAGTCAACCTTAATTGAACAAACTCATGATCAAAGGCATTTTGGCTATGACCATCCAATCTTTTTAGGGGCATCTAGTACTACATTATGTAATGTGTTCTGTTGAAAAACTACAAGTGTGATTTGAGAGAGAGATTTGGCTACTACTTCTACCAGGTTGAGCAATTATGTAGAGGATCTCTTATTGGTTAACCATGGTAACATTATTGAATTTCTGTCATAACCAGTTATGTATCAACATGCCAAAATATAGGTGGTTGCACGAAGTTATGGTTATTGCCCAGTTATCAACCTCGACACACCATTTTGTAAATGAATTAGTATCTAGGCATATACTTGTTTAGATTTTAATAAAAAGCCTTCCACTACTATTGCTCAACATGTTGGGAAGGAGAGGTAAGTGAATCTTATTGAATCATTAAATAATAATGAAATTCAGTTCAGTTCAGTTTCCATCCTGGGATACTGAAAATACTTTCATGGGGCCTAATTTTACAGCAACACTAAATACATAGTGATATTACTTCACATATCAAGGTGGCAAGCTGACATGATTGTTAGCATACTGTGCAAAATGCTTAGCAGCAATTTGCCAATCTTTACTTTCTGAGTTCAAATGCTGCCAAGGGTGACTTTGCCTTTTCTCCTTTCAGAGTCAATAAAATAACTACTAGTCAAACACTGAGGTCGATGTAATCAATTTATTCTCTCCCTTGAAATTGCTGGCCTTGTGTCAAAATTTGAAATCAATATTACTTCACATATTAAGGCAGCAAGCTGGCAGAACTGTTAGCATGCAGGGAAAAATTCTTAGTGACATTTCGCTTGTCTTTACATTCTGAGTTCAAATGCTTTCAAAGTCGACTTTGCCTTTCATCCTTCCAGGGTTAATAAAATAAGAA
The DNA here is from genome assembly GCF_001194135.2 of Octopus bimaculoides. Taxonomy (NCBI): domain Eukaryota; kingdom Metazoa; phylum Mollusca; class Cephalopoda; order Octopoda; family Octopodidae; genus Octopus; species Octopus bimaculoides. Next base: position 84,232,654 of record NC_068984.1, read on the forward strand.
CCAGTTGAGTACTGGGGTTGATGAAATCGACTAGCCTCCTCTCCCAAAATTTCTGGCCTTGTGCCTATATTAGAAAGAATATTACTTCATATATTTATTCCATAACATATTCTTTGATATTAATTACTTTGTATAAACATAGTATCTGTGTTTTTTCCCCTTTATTTGGTTTAATCAGAGAAGGAACAGCAGTACCCTTGAACCCTTTCCAGGGACTTTGAGACTGGCTAAAAGAAAGGGAACAGTTATCTTCAAATTTGAGATCTCACCTGAATGTTTGCAACAGATTGGACTCTTCTAAAGTCACCTAAGCTCTAAGTTTAACCAGGCAGCAGATGTTTACCATCCAAGAACCGGTATGATCCCTTCAATGGATTTTCACACAATTTTCGTCTGCCAAATTTTGGTCACCCAAGAGACAGTAATGGAAAATGCCTGTCTGAGTTACCTCACAATGGAATTAAACCCCAAGCCAACTAGTTGCAAAGCAGACTTATCAACATAACTCTGCTGTCATAGGTTAATGTGTACTGAATAAATATAATGGGATCAATCAACAGCAATTACAAGCATGTACAACATAAGCATCCATACATATAAATACACACATCTGCATAAACACTCAACAATAACAATTGCTTGTATATATGACTATACATAGATTAATATTTTATTGACATTAAATAATAAATACTTATAAGTATATGCACATTAGTCATAAATAAACAGCATGTATCCAAACACACACACACATACCATACATACACATCACACACATATATACATGCATGTAGGAATGCATATTTTTTGGCATATGCTTGTGTGTGTCTGTTGTATGTGTGCATATATTGTGACCTACTCAAAGTAAACTATGATATTGACACTATGCAAAAATCTGTCTCATTAGGCACTGTTCATATCTTGTGAAAGGACAAGTTAAAAAAATTATAAAGCACAACAAATTACATGGAAACAAATATAGAAAACATTATGATAAAACACACAATAATTAAAACAAGATATTTATACAAAAAATTAAACCTCCACTTACATTGATGACCATACATTAGCTATACAGTTAGTATGTTAAGTATTTCCAGATCATTATTCTCTACATCAGTTTTTCCCAACCATTTTTTTGCCTATAGACCAATTTGATTCCTATCTTACTCTACTGGACCCCCATAGCCATTCGATGTATATAAAAAAATCCTACCGTATTTTCATTATTAAATGTTATTTGGAATTACATTAAAAAAAAAAATTGCGTATTGTAGAAGTATAAGTAATTTATTGCTTATAAATTTTAACAACAAATCTCATGTAGACCCCCCCCCCCCCAGTGCCATATGGACCTTGGTTAAGAACCATTGCTCAAGCTCAAATGGTAATGGCACCTAGGAGTTAGGTTTCTACATGCATTCTCCATTGCACTAATATCACTATTCTGGTTTCCACTACCTTCACCTATCCCACTTAATGCATCCTCCTCTGTGCTCTCAATTTCACTAGCAATAATTTCGGCGATCTGACAACCAGTTGACAACCAGCGTACTACTATCGAATGATTGCCATAATTTCTTCTAAAAACTCATCAAAATCATAAAAATCTAGCAGTCTTCTCTCAACATTGCCCTTTATTTCTTCAATGTTTATGATGGTAAACAAGTTCTTTTTCCATATAACACAGATTTGGTGCATAAGTTGGGTTGCCCTGATCTCAAACATTACCTTTTCAATCCAAATTTGATGAGCCTTTTTTTTTTCGCTTTCTTGATGCCATATTTACAACACATTTCAGTTTCATAGAAGCATTCAAGAGCAACTCTGTTATTGGCTTTTGATCAGCATTTTCGATTTGCTCCTTCCTACTTCAATGATTTTTGTCCTGTAATCTAGAGTTGTTTTTGTGTTCTTAGGATCAGTCACAAGATAAAAACCAGTGGGGAACCTGGTTTTCTACTCTCACTCCAAATCTGCCATACCTGGGTTCTCTAGTTGCACCCCTCCATTCCAGGATTCCCTTCCACTATCCCGTAGATTTGGCAGTTTCTTGTTTCATTATCTCTTTCTATTATTAGCAGAATGAGTTGGTTGGTATAGGGTTATTCTTTTTCCTAGTATGTTTATCATAATTTGCACCTGCTCAGTGAGACAGGACACCAGTACTGGCTAGATCACAACCAAGGCATGCAAAACTTCATTGGCCTGGATAGGTTTACTGCACACTTGGATACCAGCCCAACTATATTTGTGTCCCCAAACTAATTTCATTATTGCTGTTCTTGTGTTATTTTTAACGTTTTTATTCAGAGATGAATTGACAGAATCAGTACTGTGCCAGATAAAATGCTGCGCATCCCTTTTTGCTCTAAGTTGGAATGCTGCCAAACTTGATTTTGCCTTTCATCTTTCGAGGGTTGATAGATTTATTATTGTCAGTGGCACATCATTTATCAATCATGAGGGCCACTAAGTCAGCCACACACACGCACGCACGCACGCACTACCGTCTTGTGCCTGTATTAGAAATCACTGTGAATATGCCACATTAGCTGAACAAAAAAATGCCTTGCTAAATCTAGTTAGTCTTTTCTTTAGAGTTAAAATCTTGCTGGTGTTGAATTTACCTTTTATCCTTCCATGGTTGATAAAATAAAGTACCACTCAAGTATTAGAGTTCGTATAAATCAGCTACACCTCTCCCCAGGCTTCTTGTTTTGTGCCTCTTTCAGAAAATATTGTAATTTTATTATGTGTGTATAATAAATACAATAAAATCTGCAAGACAGATTCTTCAAGCTGAGCTGACCAGCAGGAGACCTAGAGATAAACCAAGAATGTGATGGTTGGATGCTATCCATAGTCTTAGTTCATCACACATTGAAGTCCAGTTGGAAAGTGTGATGACAGTTGTTTCTGAGAGGACCCTATGGAGAAAGTACCAGAGGACTCTACCCCAATGGCCTGCCCAGAAATGGTGGGTAGTGAAGATGGATAGATGTATTATAAATATAGCATCTGCAAATAATTGACAAATGTGTTCGATTATCATCATCATCGTTTAACATCTGTTTTCCATGCTGGCATGGGTTGGACAGTCTGACATGGAGCTGGCCAGCCAGGGAACTATCCAAACTCTAATTGTCTGTTGTGGCATGGTTTCTATGGCTGAATATTATTCCTAACACTGACCTCTTTACAGAGTGGACTGGATGCTTTTTACATGCCAATGGCACAGGTGTGTTTATGCAGCACCGACATGAGCGCATTTTATGTGACACTGGCATCTGCGAAGGACAAGCCTGTATGTATGAATGACAGCAATTCACTTAGCTTGCCATACCTTCTCAAATACAAGAAATTGCCACAACTCCCGGTCCCTTGGTGAGAATAAAAAAATACAAAAGATTAAGCTAACTGTTCACTTAATCCCTGCCACTTATATATGAATGAAAGTTCTGTTTGTGTGTGTGTTTGTGTGTGTGTGTTTGTGTGTGTGTGTGTGTGTGTGTGTGCGTGTGTGCATGCATGTGTGCATACATAGTAACTTTGACTACATTGTTTTTTTACCAGAGCTATTCTAATGTAAGAAGGGGATTCTCAAACTGTAATGATATCAGTAATATTAAACTGGTACAATGGATCAATTAGATTCCCTAAACAACAATTTATTTTGATTTGGTGCTATATCTCAAAGAAGTAGGAAGGGGAGATCACACGAAAGAAAAAAAACAATTGAAACTGTCTCCAAATATTAATGATATTTATTTGATCGAACCCTGAAGGGATGACAAAGTCTGTCCCAATTTGATCTGAAATCTAGGTCTCTACTGTTTTCTTATCAACTCTGCATCCTTAAATATAGTAGAGAAATGACATTGCTGAACAGTTACTTACACTAGATTTGGAAGGGTTAACCAGATTTAAAAACAAACCATAGCAAGGATAAGTTGCCATAGCAACAGACTGCTAGTTATGTTACCTCTATGTGGAGTGTAAATATAATGGAATGTTACAGCTACAAAAATAGTACTGCCTACGTATTATCATAACAAAACATGATACAAAGTGAACATTTGTTTTAAATGTCTGCATACTTGGAAGAATGGTAACATTCTGTTTCATTATTTGTTGCATTAACTTATGTTGTATGGTTGTTTAATTGACTCTTTTCATTCTCTGGTAATCGTATCCAGTCTCTCCAAGAGCTGAATAAACTGATAATGTTCATCAACTGAGCATTAGATTCAGTTGACCAAGTAAGCTGCTAGCATTTACTAAATAAAATCTAGTGTTGACCAAATGAAGTGTAGTGACACAGTAGCAGCTACACCTTTCCATAACTGATGATTCCAGCAATAACACAAAAAACAACCAGACTATCCATTAACCATTAAATTCAGAAGTAACACAGTAGCAGTTACATCATGTGGTTATTAAGTACCTCCAAGGCACAAAAGCAGTCATACAATCCAGTAGTCACTAGTTCTAGCAGTAGCACAAAAATAGTCACAGCACCTAAGGTTTACTAACTATTTCCACTATGACACAGTAGCATTTACACAATCCATTGGTGATTGATTATGGTAGAAACACAGAAATAACCACACCATTCAGTTGACACTAACTACAGCCATGACACAGAAGCAATTATGCAATCCAAATGTAAGTGGCTGTGTATTTCACTAGCATATAAGTTGTTAGTTTAATTCTTCTAAAGAATTAAGATGACATAATCTGTGACAAGGTTGAAGCTCTGAATTGCAGATGCAATCTATTCAATGAGCCTCTACTCAGTTTCCATCTACTCAATTTTACTTAAGAAGCTTCAGTCAACCCCAAAATGTAAGAAATGCATAGAGTGGGCTTGTATGTGGGACCTCGTGACCTGCAAAACTCCTTACCTTAGAAGAGCCTGGATTTCATGGAAACCATTGGGTGACAACACTGTTACAACAACAACACCATATAACTATTATATAAGAAACAGACCTTAAATCACCTCCACCTACACTCTCACCCCCACATCCCAATCACTGAATGGAATTCATTAATGGAAAGGATTAACTTTGTACTAAATCTGAATTTGGTTGCTGACTGTGTTGCTGTTGTTATTGTTGTTGTTATCCTGCTGTCTTCTGATTTATTGTGGGCTAATCTTGATATCTGGAGGTGGAGGGTATGGGTAGGAGAAGGGCTGGGTGAGGACAAGAGGATGCAGAAGGACATGATGTGTGCATATGAAAGATATAGAGAAAAGAAAGTGTTTGTATTTTTGATTGAATGAGAGGGAGAAAGAGAGAGAAATGAAAAGGGAGAGAAGAGAAAGAAAACTAGTGTGTGTGTGTGTGTGTGTGAGAGAGAGAGAAGTTGGGGAATAGCCAAGGGTGGATGGAATAGTGATTAAGAGTGATAAAACATTATAAAAATTTTGCCAGTTCAAATTTAGCTCGTAGAATTTGTATCAAACATGTGACATTTAGTGAATGGTTTGCTTGAAATGTAGTTGAAAGAAAGCATAGGAACTTGAATAGGGAGGTTTATATTCTTTACTGGTATATATATATATATATATATATATATATATATATACATATATATATATATGTGTGTGTGTGCATGTGTATGTAAATACATATTTATAAATCAACAGATGTAGGGAATGAAGAAGGTAAATCTGTACTACATATGTTTCCAAGTCAATCTGAACATGTATTTTATGTAACTCAAAGATATATCTTATATATTCAGCCTATGTTTTCTATAGGGACATTTACCTGTGGGTTGCAAGTTATTGTTCATTTCCTATACCTATCAATTTATAATTGCATTATTAGCAATCTTTGTTGTCAAACAATGAGTTGTATAATTGCAGTCATCTTATTGAAAACTCAATCAGATTCAATATAGGAGGAAGTGTATAACATACAGCAATTAATAAAGTTTGCTGATCATCATCTGCTTTACATCATCTGTACAGGCTGTATACATGCTTCATGGATTGCTAACCACAAGATAATGAGTTCAAAACTTTGTATTGGACTTCCGCTTTATATGATAACACTATATGTATATCTCAGTCTACTTGACTCTCAACGATTGACAATTGTAATTGAAGTTGAACGGTTAGCAGTAAGAAAGATGTCCAGATTTCTTAAAAAACTATTGTGCAAAATATTCTGAGAAAAAGCATTTTTTTCACCACAACAAAACACACACACACACACACACACGCACGCACACGCACACACGCACACACACACACAGGTGTGTTAGTAGTAACTTGAGCTACTACAAATAGCAGCCAAATCTCTCTTAAAACTCACCCTTTCATTTAAAAGAAAGTGGTGTCATTTGTTCCCAATCTTTTGTGAAAACATGTCTAGTCTTAAGGAAATATTAAGTTCAAATTTTGGCACAAGGCCAGCAATTTTGGAGGTGGGGGTCAGGTTGATTACAACGACCCCAGTGCTTGACTGGTACTTATTTTATTGACCGTGAAAGGATGAAAGGCAAAGTCAACCTTAATAGAATTTGTATTCAGAATGTAAAGACAGATGAAATGCCATTTTTGTCTTGCATGCTGATGATTCTTCCAGCCTGCCACCTTAGTCAAAGGAAAATATTACTTTACTTAGAAGCAAATGAAGGCTGGCAACTGACGGTCAAAATCTGTCTCAATGAATTCCATCTGAGCCATGCATGTATGGAAAAGTGGATGCTAAAATAATGATGATTAAGGTCTCATCTGCCAAAGACTTTATTTTATACTGGTTTTAATCACACAATAAAGTTAATTTCATTAGTAGGTTGATAATAATAAATTTCAATCTGTAGTGGGATAAAAGTAAATAATCTTTCTCAAGAAGATTAAAGTGATTGACCAGTGACTATTTTATAATACTTAGTATAAACCTCATTGCAAAGTTAATACCATAATTGGTAAGCCTTTCAATAGAAATTAAAAGTGTTTCCTTTTTCTTGAATACTGTCACTCATTAATACTTTTATTACGAAATATTTTTTTTCCTTCACTTAGTCTTATAAATATAAACTGCTTCATTTTGTAATCATGCTTTAAAATTTTATGTTTATGAGGAGTAATATCAATTATTATTTTGTCATTGTGTGAAATTAAGAAATTATAAAGAAAAAGACTCACAGAATTGCCCTACTTAATTTTTTTGTTCACATATTACAAAACTCTTAAAATTTCTAGATGGTGGTAATCATATATAGTACTGTTTCATTCTTTTTAGAAGTTGTTGGCATGATACAACTTGTGGCTTATTAATTAAGCATTTTATTGAAGTGAGCCATTCATTAAAGATGGAAATAATTACAGGTCTGGAGATATCTATGAAATGCATGTTTTCTTTATTTTTCTTCATAGAATGTTAGAAGTTTAGGAATTAAGAGAAATGAGCGAAAGTTCTTAGATTTTTACATACATGGTAACAACTATTTCCAGGGACTTCTACCTTGTGAAAATATCTCATTGTCAATAATTTCAGTTTTAGCTACAAACAGCTTCACAAGCCATTTTCTGATTTATTCTTTGGGCTGTAGACCTTTGTTTTAGGGTGGCTGTGAAGATGAAATGAAATGGTCCCACTTACATGAATGCCTACATTAATAATTGGTTTGATTTTTCAACAACAACACCTTTATAGAACTTAAAGTTTTTGTTAGTCATATCAGTAGGAGATATCCTGTAATATCAGTAAATGTAAGCAAGTTCCATCCTGAGTCATATGGACTCATAAGGCTGGTTTCCTGGTTTCCATGGCACCTGGCTTAGCGGTTAGGGTCTTGGACTCATGATCATAAGATTATGGTTTCGATTCCTGAACTGGGTGATGTGTTGTGTTCTTGAGTAAAACACTTCATTTTATGTTGCTCCAGTCCACTTAGCAAGCATAAGTGAATAATCCTGCAATGGACTGGTGTCCCATCCAGGTGGGAAATATCAGTAAATATCGATTTCAAATTTTAGCACAGGGCCAGTAATTTCTTTGGAGGATTAAGGCAATTACATCATCCCCAATGCTTGACTGGTACTTATTTTATTGACTCCGAAGGGATGAAAGACATAGTTACTTCAGCAGAATTTGAACTCAGAATGTAAATATGGACAAAATGTCACAAAGCACTTTATCTGGCATGTTAACGATTCTGCTAGCTTGCTGCCTTAAAATATCAGTAAGTATTAATGGATGAACGTATTGAATAATGAAAGTATTATCACTCTTTATTCATTTTTAAATATTTTTGTCAACATCCATGTAACCAAAAATGTTTTACTTTGGTTCAATGATTAGCATAATTATACGTTAACAATTATCTATATTTAAATCTGTATAAATGAATCATTCCTCAGATTATTTCTTATAGTATTCAGTTGAAGCTAGTTTTATTTATTTATTTTTTATTTATGTACACCAGTCCTTCATTAAGCTAAAGGTTTTTATGTAAACATTGATATTGTGATTAGCACTATGAAATATGTAAAATGAAAGTGTTAACATTACTCATGTATCTGAAATAGGGAGGTCATGTGTCATTTAAAAGGGAATAGTTACTAATATGTCTATCTGAATAAACTTACTCAAACAATAGAAAGAAAACTTCATGAATGAGTGAACTTTAAAAACAAATCATCCAGGTGAAACAAAAAGGGATGTAACCTGTGTTTAGGACTTTAAAAAATATATTTAAAAAATGATTCATTGTTAATGAGTTGATTGTAAAACAAAGAAATCAGTTAGAGAAAGTTGCATCAAACAAAATTTGAAAATTAATCACCAGATATGGACCATCACTTACTATTGGTGAAGATCTTGTCTTTCTAGTCACAAATGAAGTTATAAATATTCTGGATGATCCCTGGTAAAAATAATATTACATCACTAATTCCTGTCAGCAATAGTTTCGTATTATCAAGAACTAAAGAAATGATATATAACATTGGAAATAACAAAAAAAAAAAAACAACAAAACAGTTTATAGGTTTTACAAACCATAGAATTTGCATTATAACTCAATGAGACAACATCTCGTGATAATGGATTTTTGCTATTGGCGCTAATGTGTGTTATGCAAATACTAATCAAGATGTTATAGAAGAGTTCTTATTTGCCAAGCAATTGTAAACTGACAGAAAGATTCTATAAAATTTATAGAGTAACTGAACACTTTTAATAATAAGAATATTCCTCTCACAAATATTATTGCATGTACAACTGATGGAGCACTTATCATGACTGGTCACCATCATGGATTTATAGCACACTTAAAACAAGAACTTTCAGATATCTTTGTGTTTCTCTGTGTTATTTATCAGCAACACTTATCTATAAGACATTTAAGAAGTATATAAAACTTAACACAATGTTATTAAAACAGTGAATAAATGGAACCTATCCATAACCAAACCTGTAGTTTTGAGAAATTTTGCTATGAAACTGAACAAGAATTTGAGTGTCATTTACTACAATACTAAATAGTATCATGAAGTTCATAAAAGCAATATTTTTGTTTTCTCTACAGTATCTGTTTTGGTAACTTGTAAGTTATGTTATTAGAAAATATGTAATGAGCTAGAAATCCAAAGGAATGGTCTTATTTATCTTTCTGAAATCTTTAAATTATTAAATGAGATGAACATCAAATTGAGAGGAAACCATATGAACCCAATTAAAGCAAAAGGAATTAAAACTTCTTTTATCTGCAAAACTGCATTTCACAAAAATGAAGAATCATTAACACTGGATAAGATACTTTGCAGTATTTAGTTATAACCCCTTTATATATTTGTAAATATCCATTTAAAAAAGACTAGAAGAATCACAATTTCAATCCAAGTTCTCAATAACATAAAGTAGAGTGGATATATTTATTCATTTAGATGATGGTACAAACAAAACTGGTCTTGTTTCAGTCATTTTAGAATTCATCTGAGTGCAAATAAAATGAAAGACATTAGGATTTGTATATGCGAGTATATGTGTGTGTGGGGTGGGGATAAAGTGTATGGAGATATCTTAGATATCTCACTTGGGATATCTTAGAAACAACTGTATGACATCGAACAAATAAATAGTTAATTAATTAATTAACCAATTACTTTAAATTCACCTTACTCCAATTAAGTACTCTAAATGACTTGAGATACTTGTCCTGCCTTGATTTTGTTGTCCTTTTCCCTCTAAAATATATATATATTAAATGTAAAGTAACCAATAGTTTTGCATCCAGAAAACGCTTAGCTCCATGGGCATCTTGTCAGACTCTAAAGCCAAAGACAAATGTAATTCTTCACCACTGGGATGCACCTGATAGGGCTGGTATAGGACTCAAACACATCATGAGACAATTGAAACAGAAATACAAGCTTAATGCAATTAACATAAGAGCCAAACTCTCTGATTTAATTGCCATGTGTTGAGTGCATCCAATTACATGTGTGTAATTTTATATATATATGTGTGTGTGTGTGTGTGTGTGTGTGTGTATATATATATATATATATATATATATATATATATATATATATAT
>NC_068984.1:84243443-84245512 GCF_001194135.2 Octopus bimaculoides
ACTCTTCCACCACAACTTTCTCTCACTCTTATTTCCTGTTTCTGTTGTGCCTGTAATTCAAAGGGTCAGCCTTGTCACACTCTGTCACGCTGAATATCCCCGAGAACTACGTTAAGGGTACACGTGTCTGTGGAGTGCTCAGCCACTTGCATGTTAATTTCACGAGCAGGCTGTTCCGTTGATCGGATCAACTGGAACCCTCGACGTCGTAAGTGATGGAGTGCCAACAGCAACATATATATATATATATATATATATATCACCAAAATGTTGAAATCACAATGAAATTCATTAAGCAGCTGATAATGGATTTATATTTTTCATATGATTGTTGGCTGTACATCTTTTGTGTCTTGTGTTCATATGGTTTTAAGTTGTCCTTCATTGAAACTCTAACTCTTAAAGGATTAAACTTGTTTAAGGGTTCTTGGTTTATGGTGGTTTTGTCCTTTATATTATACCATACATTGATGTTGTAAGTCAGTCTATCATAGGAATTCTAATTCTGGTAAGGAAAATACTTGTTGAGGTCTTTGATCATAGATCTGCTCAATAAAGGTTAACCTGGAGGCTAAATAACACAATATGGTAACATTTGTGTCTGTAGCTGAACCAGCCATAACAGATCATTCAATTTTACCTGTCTGGTCTTGATATTCTCAATATGTTTATTGGTCTGTCTTAAAATTTTGTTTCATTATTTATTTATTTATTTTCATTTTATTATTTTTATTTTTGTGCGTCTTAGTATTTGCTTATGTCTTGTATTTGATTGATTTATAGAAAGCTCATGTCCCAAGACTATTCAGCTATCCAACCTGTCATCTCTTTCTCTTTCCTTCACACAGACACACACACACACACACACACGTACGCACATTAACACTGTGCAAGTTCGCTGGGAATTATTGTGAAGGAAGTGAAAATCCTTTGATATTAATTAAATGAAATTTTCTAGTGTATTTTTTATTTATTTATTTACGATGACACCTTAATGCTGATATCCAAATTAGCTAGCTACCTAGTTGCCTAACACTTAAAATATTGAAATATTCAGTCATTCTGTATCTCGGGCTACATTACACTATGTGTTCTAAGTAGCTAATTTCAAGAACAGTATAGTTCAAACCTTTCAAAACTGCTAATTATTGTTGTAGCAGTCTGGGCATCATGTGCATCTATGATAATAAAAACTCACTATTTCCATAGTTTCTTCATTTGTGAGGCCCCCCTCAGTAGATGTAATTTAGGTGGTCATAGCCATATTCTCTAGCTGCTTGCTTGTGCAGTGGCATCTCCATTGCTACTGCTCTTTATGAAGTGCTATTGGTATCTAAGAAGTGATCATATTTGGACACAAGTTGACTGCTCCAAGCCATTACAGTTTAGTCTTGATCTCATAAAGTCAACATCAGAAAGCCTCAATGTGGTCACTCAACTTGCTGAAAATAGCTGCCAAATTTTTCTCAGAACATATTCTACATATTCTGCTGTTGTAAAAATGGAATAAGATATAGACATAGGTATGGCAGTGTGGTTGCCTGCTTTACAGCAACATGGTTTTGGGTTCAGTCCCATTTCATGGCACCTTGGGCAAGTGTCATTTACTATAACCCCAAGCCAACAAAAGCCTTGTGAGTAAATTTGGGTGACAGAAATGGTGTGAAAGCTCATATATATATATATATATATATATATTTGTATGTATGTATATATGTCTTTGTGTTTGCATTGTTTCCCAACTACTTGATGACTGGTGTTGGTTTGTTTATGTCCCCCATAACTTAGTGGTTTAGCAAAATAGGTTGATGGAATAAGTACCAAACTTTTAAAAAATAAGTAAGTACCAGGGTCAATTTGTCTGAATGCTCCGCTGGATGTACAATGTCAGTGTGCACACATGACAGAGTGTAAGCACCCCGAGAGAAAAGTTGGACATAAGAAGCATCAGATGTGGTGTTGAAGAGAGATGACTGCACTGGTATGGTCATGTGTTGCGTATGGATGAGGACAGCTGTATGCAAAAAGTGTCACACCCTAGCAGTTGAGGGAACCTGTGGAAGAGGTAG
>NC_068984.1:84245522-84258572 GCF_001194135.2 Octopus bimaculoides
AGGACAGCTGTATGCAAAAAGTGTCACACCCTAGCAGTTGAGGGAACCTGTGGAAGAGGTAGACCCAGGAAGACCTGGGATGAGGTAGTGAAGCATGACCTTTGAACGTTGGGCCTCAAGGAGGTGATGACAAGTGATCGAGACCTTTGAAGATATGCTTGAGGAGACCCAGCAAGCCAAGTGAAACCATAACCATGGTCTATGCCAGTGCAGCATAACCAGTCCATTTAAGAGTACCCTTCAATCATTGGGCAATAAACTGTGCTTGTGAAGACCTGTTGAGTCAAATGAAGTCATTTTTGTGGCCGATGCCAGTACCACCTGACTGACACCCATGCTGGTGGCATGTAAAAAGCACCATTCGAGCGTGGTCGATGCCAGTACCGCCTAACTGGTTCTGTGCTGGTGGCACATAAAAAGCATCTTTCAAGCATGGTCATTGCCAGTGCTGTCTGACTAGCATCCGTGCCAGTGGCATGTAAAAAGCACCATTCAAGCATGATCGATTCCAGTGGCACATAAAAAGCACCATTTGAGTATGGTCATTGCCAGTGCCGCCTGACTGGCTCCTGTGCCTGTGACACGTAAAAGGTACCATTTGAGCGTGGTCATTGCCAGTGCCGCCTGACTGGTCCTCATGCTGGTGGTTTGTAAAAAGTGCCCACTACATTCTCGGAGTGGTTGGTGTTAGGAAGGGCACCAGCTGTAGAAACTTTGCCAGATCAGATTGGAGCCTGGTGCAGCCTTTTGGCTTGCCAGCCCTCAGTCAAACTGTCCAAACCATGCCAGCATGGAAAGCAGACATTAAACAATGATGATGACAATGAAACCCTTCAAGGCAATGTTCCAGCATGGTCACGACTCAATGACTGAAACAAGTAAAATATAAAGATATTAGATAATGCCTTAGACATGCAATGAATTAAAATAAGATAGATTGGTCTCAGTTAGAATGTCTTATATCACAGGTCTACTTAAAGCTGAGCTTGAGGTTGATAAAAAATGGTCGTACTCCAAGTTTTATATCTTTCTCTGTTTAAACTAGCAAATATGGGAGCTTCTAAAAATAGTAGTCAAACTCCCTTCACATCCCATCCTACTATTTTGGCAAAGGAAGGATACATTGCATAATGTAGCCCTACATACCCATAGAAATAATGGATGATCATAACTGGAATGCTTTTAGTCATAGGCCTGCTCAATAACAATTAACCTGGGGCAAAATAACAATCTGTTGGTCTATCAATCTGTCTACATGCAGAGACAGTTTTATAGTCCGTATGATATATCTGATATGTGGTTACTGAAAGTGTGTGTGTGTGTGTGAGAGAATGAGAGATGGAAAGAGAGAGAGAAAGAGAAAGAAAGAGAGCAACAGCTAGCTAAATGTAAATGGTGTGAACTGGCAATTAATAAGTCAACAGTCTGTATTTTGTTTGTCAGCAGCAAGAGTTTGTATTTAGACAAGTCACTCAACTCTCAAATAGGAAAAATACTGCAGTGACATACCTATCAACAATGTGTATACATTAAGTATGATACATAGATGACTATTTTAATTAAACACCACCTCAATTGTGTAGACTGGATTTTTAGTCAGTCAGGTAATTAATTGCAGCATCAGTGAGTGTTTTATTCACTTTTTCCTATATCAGAGATGACAAATTCCTGTCTGAGCATGGTGCTGGCTGCAACTGTGTGCCATCAAAAAGGCCCAAAATGGTTGAAATGCATCTGACACACTCACTGGCTGCTGTTGGGGTGAATTTTCATCTCTTTCTCACTCTGATATTTATTGAGTTTTTTACACACCAAGTCTATGAGGGATGCTATCTCAGCACATACTGCAGTAACTGGCCTACAAAGAGTGTGTATACATTAAGAATGATATTAGATTTATATATATATATAAATAGGCGCAGGAGTGGCTGTGTGGTAAGTAGCTTGCTTACCAACCACATGGTTCCGGGTTCAGTCCCACTGCGTGGCACCTTGGGCAAGTGTCTTCTACTATAGCCTCGGGCCGACCAAAGCCTTGTGAGTGGATTTGGTAGACGGAAACTGAAAGAAGCCCGTCGTATATATGTATATATATGTGTGTGTGTGTGTCTGTGTTTGTCCCCCCAACATTGCTTGACAACCGATGCTGGTGTGTTTACGTCCCCGTAACTTAGCGGTTCGGCAAAAGAAACCGATAGAATAAGTACTAGGCTTACAAAAGAATAAGTCCTGGGGTCGATTTGCTCGACTAAAGGTGGTGCTCCAGCATGGCCGCAGTCAAAAATGACTGAAACAAGTAAAAGAGTAAAAGAGTATATCATCATTATCATCATCATTCAACGTCTGTTGTCTATGCTGGCATAAGCTGAGGGGCTACACCAGACTCCAGTCTGATTTAGCATGGTTTCTACAGCCAGATGTCCTTCCTAATGCCAACCACTCTGAGAGTATAATCAGTGTTTTTACATGCCATTAGCATGGGTGCCAGTTGCGTGACACCAATATCTGCCATAACTACGATTTCACTTGGCTTGATGGGTCTTCTCCTCAAGCATGGCGATGCAAACACACTCATATGTGTGTGTGTGTATACAGCATGGCCACAGTCAATGACTGAAACAAGTAAAAGAGTATATGTGCATACAAGCATATAAGCATGCAGGTACACATGAACACATAGTTTCACACTTGGATGTCAGTGCATATGTAGATCTGAGATGCATGTGTATATGCACTTATTACATGCTAGCTTCTTAAGATTGGTATTGAGGTAGTCAGTCAGCTATCCAAGAGCTCTGGTAATAATGATTAGAAATCCAAAGTAATAGACCAGATGGAGTTATTGTAGATATCTTATCAATTTAATATATGTACTTTCTTTTTCACTAACTTTCAACATTATGTTGACATCTGCTGGGCAACTGAGTTCAACTACTGAAAACTTAAACAAATGACTGATTTAATATCTTTTGTGTGTGCGTGTGTGTTTCATTGCTTATATTTAAGGCATGAAATAAAACAGTATCTTTTCTCATGCAAGTACTGCCCTGAGCTAGCAGAAACATTAGAGCATTGGACAAAATGCTTTATGGTATTTGCTCCAACTCATTACATTCTGGGGTTAATTAAATAAAGTACCAGTTGATGGTATTGACTTATACTCTCCCCTCAAAATTGCTGGCCTTGTTCATAATTTAGAAACTATTATATAAATTGCTTGTCCTTGTGTTCAAGTGGTCTGTTATCAGTTAATAAGTGACTTCAGATATTATTTGTTTAATTACCTGAGTAATTATTTGTGGTAATGAAATATGCCATTTTTTATACTCATATATCAAGTAGCTAGAGTAAAGATCTGGTGTCTTATGCTAAACCAATGACAGAATACAAACATGACTTTTCAGTCAAAATAAAACTTATGCTTTAACCATTTAGGTTGGGCCAATGCACCCTGCTATGCTACTGCTTTCAGTGTATGTCTGCTCAATCAAGGTTGACTTGGTACTATACTAAACAACAACTGAATGAAATTATCACTCATTCTATTTATCGTTATCTTTCAATGATTCTACGGGTATCAATCAGTTAACTTATCAGTCAATCACTTAATCAATCATGTGATCTAAGATTTAATCAGTTAAAACATCCCTATTTTATGATGTGAAAGTTTTCCCTCAATAAGACAATAAAACAATTAGTTTGAAGAAAACATTGAAAAAATCTTTGTACAGAATTACAACAGACAATTGGATCTATTTTTTAGTCAAGCCTCTCAGTGGTCATTAGAAATTCAGCCAAATTTCCTTTGAGTCATACCCTACAACCTTCATAAAGGAAGACACAATGAACAAGGTGATCCGTTATATATAAAAAGGTAGAGTGGTCATAGCTGAAACACTTTTCATCATAGGTCTACTTGATCATGGAGAGCTGACTCGGGGCTAAACAATATCAACAACTACTGTACTGTGTTGAACGTCCAAATTGCTTCACACAATAGAGTGGGATCATTTTACAAAAACTAAAGATTCATTTCTTTGTTAGCCCATTTAATTAAATATGGAATGCGGTTTATTATCTTCATTTGTTTTTAAATGTCAGCTTTTCTTTGATATCAATGTGGGGTTTATAGCTAATAGTGTTCTGGTGTAATACATAGCTAAATTAGTCCCTCTCCTCTCTGACACCTATTTACAACTTACCTGCTGAATTGACCTTAACCTCCTGATCTTTATATAATCATTTGAAACTATTGAAGTATATGATTTAGAGGTAGATAGATAGTCAAAGTAGTTCATTGTTGTCAACATGGTAACATTAGTATTCAATATTTTTTCATTGTAATGACGTCAACATAAGGCTCTATCACAATTCAGCACAGTGATTGTGATTAGACAGGCTAATTCACTGTATTTCATTTGTAAATGAAATATGACTGGTAAAATATTATAGCTGTTTAGTTGACCTCTCTTCAGTTATTGTCACTAAATGTTTTGTATAGACATAGATCTGTTAGTTACCAACAATAACAATCACAACAATGATTAACAGTAAATCAAGATCTAAGAAAGAAACAATGAAAGTAAATTTAAGAAGGGTGTTGCAACTTGCTTGAAACATTGTGATTAAGAACTAAAATAATAGAATAATGAAGACAGAGAGCTTCTTACAATGCGAAAAAGGAAAAGTTTAATAAACTTTATATATTTCAGGCACAAAGGCTGGATAGTGGACCTTTGTGCCTGAAATATTCAAAAGTTATAAAACTTTTCCCTTTTCATATTGTAAGGAGCTCTTCATTATTTTGTGAAGTTCAATAGATTTATGCTAGCAGATGCAGTGAGCTTCCTTGCAGTGGTTCTGTTTTGCTGAAACTAGCAACCAAATCTTTCTAAGACCACATCCAACAGTAGTGATGAGGAACTTTTTAAGCCCAGAGGGCTGAAATTTTAATTTTTTAAAATAAACTTGATATTGAAGTGTTGCTTACTTGTATAAAATTATCTTAATTTAAGGTAAATGCTTGTTGATAAGCATTTTTATAACAAGAAACTGCAGATATTGCAGATATTACATGACACATAAAACCTTAGGTATGTCATTGTGGACTTGTGTTTGTATGTTCAACATCAGAGCTTTGCTATCTTAATAAAAACAAACATTAAATGATGAGGTCCTGTGCACACTGTGCATCAGTAAAAATAGTGCAGAGAGGGTTCTGCCATTAAAGTCACCTCACTTGGATTTTCAGCAGGCAGTCACAATAATCATGCTGCTATAAATAGTATGGGAGCCACTTGGGAAAATAGAACATTTATGGAAAAGATTACCAACCAATCAGTATCAGCTAGCATATATTAACTAAGGGTGGTAAACATCAAAGAAGCTCTAAGCTTCTCATGAAATAGTAATTTGAAGGTTCTAGAAAATCTTGCCTAGCATTATAAAAGTTGGTGGCTTGAACTCCAAAACCTTGTCACTTTATTCCACAAGATATGTTTTCATTTCCATCTACTTGTCCTCATATAATACTTTGAAAATACCTGATCCATGAAGGTAAATTATCTATGTGATTTAATACTGACATATGTCCAACCATCCAATTATCTAATTAACTGCTCTATTTTCTCCTATTTCTATAATGACAATGAACATGCCAACATAACAGATTTAACTAGAATATTCTCTATATTTCCCATGTTGTAAATCTATAAGTATTAAACAGTTTAATATGTATGGAAACATATTTATTTGTATAGTCTTTCTTGTCTATGAACATGACCTCTTACCTCACTATCAATGACATAATAATGATACTGGCAAGTTAAACTATGGTTAACAACACCAATATCTCTGCTTGGGCTACTTATTTATATGATGGCTGATGAAATAGCATTGGACAAATTTTTTTTTGAATTGTGGTTGTTTTTGTATAGCAGCAAGTTAGTCTGGTTGATACAAGGGAAATTTGGTGGCTAATTTTAACAAGTAGAATGATCACATAGAGGTCCTTTTGTAAGCTGACTATATAACACACACACACACACACACACACACACACACACACACACACACACACACACACACACACACACACACACACACACACACACACACACACACACACACACACACACACACACACGTGTGTGTGTATACATGTGCGTGTGTGTATACATGTGTGTGTGTGTGTATACATGTGTGTGTGTGTGTGTGTGACGAAAGTAGACAAATGGATTATATGGTATTGCTACAATGTTTCAACAAAAGACTTTTTTGTGGCATGATATAGTACATGTAGGTATGTAAGATGAGCAAATATCTATAAGATTATGCAATACATTACGCTGAATTTCTCAACTCTTCAGGCTCTACACAGACACAAAGACACACACACACACACACACACACACACACACACACACACACACATATATAAATATATATATGATAAGCTTCTTCCAGTTTCCATCCACCAAATCCACTCACAAGGCTTTGGTTGGCCCAAGGCTATAGTAGAAGACACTTGCCCAAGGTGCCATGCAGTGGGACTGAACCTAGAACCATGTGGTTGGGAAGCAAGCTTCTTACTACACAGCCATACCTGTGCCTATATATATATATATATATATATATATGTAATTTTTTTGACTAATGAGTATATGTCAATTAGTGTGCTGATGTGTTGAGTAAAGCACTGGCACAGTTTGGGCTACCTGGTGCCATCTGCAGTTGCGGTAAATTTCTGTTGGCTCCACTTCAGGAATAATTCTGCAGTGTTAGTTGAGATAATAATCAATTAAGCAAACAGAAGATGGAATTGGTATAATTCTTTATTTTGTATGACAATCGTATAACTCTTTATTTTGCATGACAATCCATCCTTCGTGTGTCCTTTATGGGTGGGATGCTGTACATCATATTACGTTGCATTCATTTTGCAGTCTGGGTCACATCAGGTACATACATACTTAAAATGGTGTCTCACTAAAGATCTTCAACTTTTGGCAGTTATGTTTCTATTTGCCCGCTTCAGTTAGAGCAAATAACAACACAACCACCAAAACTCAAGATCTTTAATGAGACACCACTTTATGTATGAATGTACCTGATGTGACCCAGACTGCAAAATTGATGCAAGATATGATGCACAGCATCCCACCCATAAAGGACACAAGCAGGATGGGTCGAAATGATTGTCATACAAGATAAAGAATTATACCAATTCCATCTTCTGTTTAC
This sequence comes from Octopus bimaculoides, assembly GCF_001194135.2. Lineage (NCBI taxonomy): Eukaryota > Metazoa > Mollusca > Cephalopoda > Octopoda > Octopodidae > Octopus > Octopus bimaculoides. Next base: position 84,252,765 of record NC_068984.1, read on the forward strand.
TTAATCGATTATTAACACACATACACACACACACACACACACACACACACAGTGGGATAATGAGAGAAGTGATAAATGCATTAGGTGGACTTTTGGGTTCATACCAGTGTGTATCAGTGGCATATGGTAATTATTCTCCCAGAATGTACACTGTGTTGTTTGTTATGTTGAACCAACCATTGAGGCATTAGAGTTGCTCAAGAATAGACATGATTTAACCTGTTTTTGAGAGTGTATTATTAGATTTGTATACAACTGCTAATAAAAACAAACCCTGTGTAATTATAAACTAAAATATCTTACTATAATGGCCGTTTTGTCCATCTGTCTGTCCGTCTGTCTGTCAAACGGCTGGACCAATGGTCACGATGTTCTTTTGGATTGCGAAAGAGGCAATCAGGAAGGATTTTAACGAAAAAGATGTGAAAAGTATGATTATTTAGTGGATATTGAGTTTTGTATTAACAAATCACCTTTGATTTTTTTTTTTTTGTTAAAATTCTGGCAACGCGGATTAACTCTAGATTCCCCCACGCCCCACTCCCGCCCATATAGTTTGTGAATTTAGAGGGTTTAGATCTGCGATACTATCCCTTTATTTCCCATCGTAGATGGGCAGATTTGCTATCTTACTATAACAGGCGTTATGTCCGTCTGTCTGTCTGTCTGCCCGTCTCTTCGTCTGCACCCTTTTCACAGCCAGACGGCTGGACCAATAGTTACGATATTTTTCGGGATTACAAAGACGGTCGGCAGGAAGGTTTTTAGCATTACAAAGTCTGAAAGTATGATTATAGATATCGAATTTTGTGCTGGTGGTACGATAGAAAATCATTCGAGTGAGGTCGTTGCCAGTGCCGCTGGACTGGCTCCCATGCAGGTGGCACGTAAAAAACACTTTTGAGCTTGGCCATTGCCAGTACTGTGTGACTGGCCCTCGTGCCCGTGGCACGTAAAAGCACCCACTGCACTCTCGGAGTGGTTGGCGTTAGGAAGGGCACCCAGCTGTAGAAACTCTGCCAGATCAGATTGGAGCCTGGTGCAGCCTTCTGGTTTGCCAGTCCTCAGTCAAATCGTCCAACCCATGCTAGCATGGAAAGCGGACGTTAAATGATGATGATATATGTATGTCATTATTCAGTTTTATTTCAAGATTTCATGTGAAACCTGTTGTGGGCAACATCCGTCCATCTATCAAGCCATTCTTATACTATCAGTATATAGATCTTTTGTAAGTAAGTAATTGGAATAAAGTGATACACTGTCAATAATTGCCAAGCTCAAATGTGCACTAACATGAATCCATCTAACAGACTCTCCAATGGATGCAGAAATTTACATGCTCTCTTTGCTACCAAAAAGAAACCTCTCAGATGGATTCATCATCATCATTTAACGTCTGTGTTCCATGCTGGTATGGCTGGACAGTTTGACAGGATCTGATGGACCCAACAACTGCATCTTGCTTTAGGATCAGCTTCGGCATGCCAATCACTTTACAGCATATACTATATGATATTTTCTTGCCTCCAGCTCTAGTAAGTTTGCCATGCAACTTGCAGGACTCCAAACTCCATGGGGGAAAAAAATGCCTGGAGATGAGGAACCAAGAGATGAGGAACCAAGAGATGAGGAACCAAGAGATGTAAAGTATGAGAGAAAAGGACCAGAACAGAACGTCATTTGATGACACAAACTTCTCACACAGTGTCACTCTGAATGTACCTGAGATTACTTTAATAGTACATGTGCCAGTGGAATACTCTGCAACTTATATGCTAATCCAATGAGCAGGTAATTTAGTTGACTGAAAACTGAATATTCAATGTAACTGGCAGGAACCCAGTTTACTTACTCATTACCTATATTTGACCAAGCAAACACAATCATATGCATTCACATGCAGAAAATAGTGCAAAATATAGGACACAGTTTGAAAGGAAACTAGTGCAGATATAAGGTATTTGAAGAAATAGAGGACACTTTATATATCAGTCATAGGTGAACTGTAGCTTGTGGAATTTTCTGAATGACATACTTGAAAAATTACCTTGAATTTTTTGGTAGTGTGGCTTATTTGGTGATAAGCCATGTCTTTTGCTGCCCACTTCCTCAAAAATGTTGCCCATGCATGCTATACAATCACTTTACTTGCTAGAGACAGCAGGTAAATTCTCCCAAATCACATCATACAGAAGCTAGCATGTTCCATTGTTTGTACAATGTCAAATGTATTGAGTGAAAAATTAGGCATAAAAGGAATCAGATATAGTATGCATGAAAGAAGACTGTGCTGGTGTGGCCATGTGATGCATATAGATGAGGACAGCTGCATACAGAAGTACTAGTTGCTTAAAGTGGACAGCATTTGTGGAAAAGGACAATCCAGGACTATATGTGATAAAGAAGTAAAAGCTGGTCTCAAGATATTGAATCTCCCAGAGGAGATGACAAAAGACTGGGATGATTGACAATGTGCTGTGCTTGAGAAATCCTCCCATCATGGAGAAAACTGAGGTTCTAAGAGCATTTTTCTATGCCTGTACATGCTGAGCCCTGTCCTTGCATCCAATCTGCCCCATCAAGGATTTTCCACACTTCAATCTCCTAATACTTGATACCCTTCTAACTACTTGAGTGCTGTAATCATTTGAGAGCAGAAATTGACACTAATTTCATCATCCCTTTTTTTTATATACTACTATTTGCCTCCTTTCTCTGGAACGACTTCATATTAAAAACCATCCCTCATTTTCATTATCATCCTTCCCTTGTATTCAGCTCCTCAGAGCTACACCTTAGACTTGTTATACCTCATCTTTAACACCTGTCATATCTGCTACCATTCTCCATGCCCTGTCATATCTGACATGAATGTACCACAGTTGTCAACCCACTTACTATAGTCATGTTTATGTACCTCTGACTTCCATCTCTGTCACAGCACATTATCTTGCACCCAGTACACACTGTCAATTGGTTGGTATTAAGAAGGGCATCTAGCAATAGAAACCATGTCAAAGCTGATAACTGGGCCTGATGCAGTCCTCTAGCTCACTGGATCCTGTCAAACTGTCCAAAACATGCCAGCATAGATTAAATGATAACGATGATGCACACACACATAAAAAAACATACATACATACATACATACATACACACGCACACATACGTACGTACATACATACATACATCTGTATGTATGTATGTATGTATGTGTGACTGTATGTATATATACATACATACACACACACATACATACATGCATATATGTATGTATATATTTTAAACAATAATCACACAGTATAGTTTATATCTATCTATCTATCTATCTATCTATCTATCTATCTATCTATACACACACACACACACACACATAACAAGCTATACTGTGTGATTATTGTTTAAAATTAAGCAGTTATAAGATCATGATTTAAAACATTACCTACACAGAAGGAAGTAGGTAACTTAGAAGGATTAAAAGGAACGTGTGTGTGTGTGTGTGTGGTGTGTGTGTGTGTGTGTGTGTGTGTGTGTGTGCTTGTGTGTGAATATAAGCTAGTGTGATAGGGTTGGTTCATTGAGAACATTATCAACATTATATAAACATTCAGAAAAATGAAGTGACAGATATTTAAAAGTTAGATAGATGTAGAAACAGAATCAAGTCCTTTCATGAATCCATAAGGGCAATTAATCACATTTGGCTTTCTTCTCTAGGGCATACTCTGGCACACAGACAAACCTATATACCTACTAATATATCTATCCTACATCTGCATTTCTTTACCGTATGTACATATATGTGTATATGTGTATAAATGTATGCATGTATGTGTGTATGTATGTGTACACACACACACGCACACATAACATATAGTCTATTTAGGCTGATTCAGTGATCTTTTACTGCGGACTTCCCCTCAATGTGTTATCGGTTCCTCCGACAAGAATATTCCTGCACCAACAATACATTAGAGACACTCTAGAACAGTGCTTATCAATCATTTATTGCCAATGGACCTCTTTGATTCCTATGTTTCTCTACCAGACCCCCATAGCCATTCGATGTTTAGAAATACTTATTGTCTTTTATATTTATAATTAAATATTATTAGGAATTGCATAAAAAAAATGTTAAAATATTTTTCTATTGTAGGAGTATAAACAATTTATTTCACATAAACTTTGACAAAATCTTATATGGACCCCCAAAGGTCATATTGACCCCGAAAGGAGAATGGTAAAGCTTACCTCAGCAGGATAGGAATGCAAAATGCAATGAGGTGGAAGAAATGTCACTAAGCATTTTGTCCACTAAACAGACATTTTGAGAATCACTGCTCAAGAGAGCAGGCCACCAGATCAGGCAAGATAAACTATAACATTCTATTATGGTCCAGTATATGAATTCAGTTAGTTTCTTTTATCTTTTATAGTTTACTTGTTTCAGTCATTAGACTATGGTCAGGCTGGGGCACCACTTTGAAGAATTTTAGTTGAACAAATTGACCTCGGTACTTATTCCATTTTCCTTCAAACCTGGTACTTATTCTGTCAGACTCTTTTGCTGAACTACTGACTTACAGGAATGTAAACACACCAACAACAATCGTGAAGTAGTGGTGAAGGACAGACACAACACACACCCACACAAACACACACACACTTATATATGATGGGCATTAGTTTCTGTCAACCAAATCCATTGACAAGGCCTTGGTGGCTGGAGGCTGTAGTAGAGGACACTTACCGCAAATGCCACACAGTGAGACTGAACCTGGGACCATGTAGTTACAAATCAAACATTCTACAACAGCCATGCCCGTGCCTATATAGCTATGTCTGTGCCTATTACTAAAGTTTGCTGCACATTTGGGCCCTATTCACATACTTCTACAGTTGAAATGACACATACACATATATGCATGGACATACATACTAATGCATACATGCATGCACAAACACACAACACATATTTAAGCACATCCTACTATGTTGATTCTAGTGTTGAACCTATGAAGTACATTTATAACACAGACAATGACTACATACACAACATATAACACGAGCAAACATGAAAACATGTAGAAATGCATAGATAGACGTACTTTTTCACATGAATCAAACTTAATAAGTGTGCAGATATGAGCATATACTCTAGCACACAGACTGAATGAACATAAAGTGATAGACCAGACATATGTGTACTGATATAAATATACATAAAAATAAATGTACCTTTGTACCCAACAATAAAAACAGCTTAGCTACCATACTTGCATATGTTGTACTTAATGGCCTTGTCCATTACCTGGTCAAAAACTATCACTCTATAATATTACTTGCAGGTGGCAAAGATATGAAATACTTACAGGAAACCCATCGCCACAGACACCATTGCTACCCCCACGCCACCCCTTTATATAAACAAGAGCAATAAAAGATAAACAAACAAAACTTTTTTACTTACATCACCTTTCCTATGGTATAGTAATCCAAAAGTCCAAAAGCTTTTTTTTATATTATCATAATCTTATAATCCATTGGATCAACTGTTTTTCCTGGCTTTCATAGCTTTGTAGGAAATGTCTACATATCTGCAAGAATATATGTACATACATACATCATCATCATCATCATCGTTTAACGTCCGCTTTCCATGCTAGCATGGGTTGGACGATTTGACTGAGGACTGGTGAAACCGGATGGCAACACCAGGCTCCAATCTAATTTGGCAGAGTTTCTACAGCTGGATGCCCTTCCTAACGCCAACCACTCAGAGTGTAGTGGGTGCTTTTACGTGTC
>NC_068984.1:84260266-84263203 GCF_001194135.2 Octopus bimaculoides
CACATATACATACATGTATATATATATATATATATAATATATACACACACATACACGCATATATATATATATATATATATATTATATTTACGTACATCTATATACATATGTGTGTGTGTCTATATATGTATGCATTTGTATTTATGGATATTTGTATATGTAATTATATACATACATAGATACATACATAGATACATACATATATATATATATATATATATATATATATATATATATATATATATATACATGTGTAAACAAGCAACTGTCTCAATGGCAGTAATGTTTTAGTAAAGGATTTAATTGAAGTGTTGTATGACATAACTATGGTAGGCCTCTACCAACAACAGATACAATACAGATTTAGTATGTGTAAAAATATTTAGTCTTTTTGTAGAGGAATTTTATAGGTACTCTGTAATTTTTGCTGGTCATTTTTTGTCAAGTTAGCAGTGTTTATAATTCACAAAGTATGTGTAAAAATAATGATGATAAATAAGGTGCTGATGACGATGATGGCAATGATGGCGACAACAATGACAACGACAACGATGATGACAACAATGATGACGATGATGAGGATGATGATAATATGTATGTCTGCTTAATGGTTTGGTTGTCACCATAGCCTTCAAAAACCCTCCATGAACAAATAGACAAATAAAACAGTTATGATAATAATAGTAGTTGTATCAAATTCTGGCACACAACCAGCAATTTTAGAAGGAAAGGCCAGTCGATTATATTGATACTCGATGGTACTTTATTCTATTGACCCTGAAAGGAGAAAGGCAAAGCTTACCTCAGCAGAATATGAATGCAAAATGTAATGAGGTGGAAGAAATGCCACTAAGTATTTTGTTCCTTTTGTCCAACATATTAATGATTTTATCAGTTTGCTACCTTCAAGTGTGAGATGAGCAAAATCTTGGAAGTACTGCAATAACAGGCCAACCCTTGGCAAAGGCAGAACAAGCCCCCTAACTCTTCACTTCATTCTCACAATTGGTTTAATACTGATGGCTTCAAATAGGAATTGCACCAGGTGGTTATGCTAAACAGAGGCAATGGATTAAGTCTAGCACCCAAATAGCCCATAGTGGGTTTTGTACTCAGAACACTAAGAGCCAAATACCACAAGGTATCCAGTCCTATGTTCTTACATTTCCTCCAATTCATCATCTTTGATAGATACATTTTCAGTGATACTGAAAGGATGAAAAGCAAAGTTAATGTGGGAAGGATTTGAACTCAAAGTGCAGATACTCAGAATAAATACCACAAAGTTTCCTGTCTGATGCTTGAACTCAACTCACTGCCTAAAGTATATATCTCTCATATTGGCATAAGACCACAAATTTGTAGAGGAGGAGTTTAGATGATTGATTGACCCCAGTATCTAACAGGTATTTATTTCATTGGTTTTACGTTGAGGGGTACAGGAGAATGATAAAAATGGTTGACTCATAGAGGATTAGACATAAAATGTATGGCACAGCATAGACATGGCTTTGTGATTGCGATGTTGGCTTCCCAACAACATTGCTTTAGATTCAGTCCCACTGTGTGACACCTTAGATGATTGTCTTCTGCTTTAGCCATAGGCCAAGCAAAGCCCCGTGAGAGGATTTGGGAAGCATAAACTCAACAGTTGCAGTCATACATCTATTTGTACACACAACATACATTGTAACTTGCTTCCTAGCAGTGGAGCTCTACTTCAACACTGGAACATGGATAAACAATGCCTTGGAACATCACTGAAAAATATATCAATCCCTAGTAAACAACTATGATCCATTCTGGTTAAGCATCCAAATGCACTTGGGACATCTACTGTAGGGTTCCAAGCTACCATAATGGTGAAATATGTAGGAACTAATAATATAAACTTCTGTTTATTGTAATTTCTCCTGCAGTCCTTCTGGATTTCTCAGCTAGTAATACTACTAAGTATAGTAGTTGCTTAACCATTAAACTGGAAGCAGACTGGACAATGATAATCTATGTGGAACTCTAAACTTAGCAGTAACATTTGGAAACAGGTAAGGGTTGATGACAGGAAAGGCATGCAGTTGTAGAAAATCTACCTCAATAAATTGCATCTGGCCTGTGCAAGCATGGAAAAGGGGACATCAAAATGGGGATGATAAATGTAAAAGGATAAAGCTAAGGACTAACAGCTAATTAACTAAAACTCTCCACTGTTTCTGTAACTATGACATCTTACTTCGCCAGAAATTGCTGTTTCTGAATTTAGCCATAAAGCCACAGATTTCTGTGGGAGGGTGTGCAATTGGTTGAACTGAGGAAGGGTCTCAGTTCTTGACAGGTACTTACTATAATCCAATCCCCCTATCCTGCCACCCCGATCAATTTGAATAATATATTTCTTAAAACAAATAGTGACATAATATAAAGCTTCAATGATAATGTTTCTATGATAATGGACTGAGGATGAGAGGGAGGGAATCTCATCCACTCACCCCACTCTTTTGTCTCACCCTTTGACAGCAAACTAAAGTAGATAAAGGTGTCAAGTAGCAAAATTCGTCTGACAGGAGGGCTACTTCCGTTAAGATTGTGTTCCAAAAGATAATGGGTTACAGGAGGTGGTGGAGGAAGAGTTCAATGGGGAGGAGAGAGTTGGTGCTTCTTGTGCTAGTAAATAATATCTAGCAATTGAAATAATATAAAGTTGACCAATATAGAGTTGGTGGGTGACTCATTCATGTCTGGGAAATTTACAGGTGATCTCAGAAGAGCAGGAGGACTGGTATTAACTTGCACAGTTAACATAGAGTAGCTCATAAACGGGATGAGAGACCCCACACCTCTCCTTTATTTTCGTGTGTGTGTGTGTGTGTACAAATACACACACACACACATACATATGTATATATGTATATATATATATATATATATATATATATATAT
>NC_068984.1:84263661-84269355 GCF_001194135.2 Octopus bimaculoides
ACACACACACACACACACATATACATGCATACACAGACATGTGTATGGGTGGGTGTATGTTCTATACATTTTCACATATATGTGTATGTATGCATACAACTTGCATGCGTCCACATACATGTTTGTGTGTGTGTGTGTACATATGTACCAGTATGTGCATGCATGCATATGTGCCTTCTAGTAACTTATATTCAAACTAAAGGGTCGAAGGTGGAGTGCTTAAAAATTACAAATGTTCTCTGTATTGACATAAACATTGAATATGCCATGTTTGATGACATTTTTGTTAGATTCAGCTCTAAACAAGACTTTCTTATACTTAGAAACATAGAGAAACAGCCAGTGTCATTGACAAGATTTATGTTCATTTGTCCATGCTGACATTAGTCAGATGTGTTTCACTGTATCTTGTCACCCATTACAGTCTGTCATCATCTGGCACATGCTATGACAAATAAAACTGTCAATGTCTAGTGTTGTACATGTCATGTTTTGGGTGTATACATATGCATGCATGCATGCATGTATGTATGTATGTATGTATGTATGTATGTATGTATGTATTATCATCATCTTTATTGTTTAACGTCCGCCTTCCATGCTAGCATGGGTTGGACGATTTGACTGAGGACTGGCGAACCAGATGGCTACACCAGGCTCCAATCTGATTTGGTAGAGTTTCTACAGCTGGATGCCCTTCCTAACGCCAACCACTCCGAGAGTATGTATGTATGTGTGTATGTATGTATGTATGTATGTATCTACCTACTTACCTACCTACCTACCTACCTACCTGCCTGCCTGCCTATCTACCTACCTACCTACCTACCTACCTACCTGCCTGCCTACCTATCTACCTACCTACTTATCTCCCTACATATCAATCAATCTATCTATCTATCCATCTGTATATAAGTGCATATATATGTGTATATAAGTATGTATGTATGTATGTATTCTGAGCAGGTATGCACCAATTTTCAGAAATACCCAGGTTGGTATCTAAGGGCACAGTAAGCCCACTGGGAATGAGGGACTCCTGGTCTTTGTCAAGACGTCCCTCCAGGAAAAGGCTAACTTGTACAAAGAAGAATGCTGAATCTGTGTGATTTATGATAAATAAAATTTTTACTCTTCTTGTAGCATTGTAAGTTTATTTCATAAGTTGATTGTAATTCAAAATCAAATGTGTGGAGAAGTGAATGAACACTAAATTTATTGCATGAATTGCATAACTTTGTATGTAATTTGAAATAAAAGACGTTCATTTACTGAAATGTACATAACATTGATTTGACTTCTCTGTTTCTCAATTTAAATAATTATTATTCATTCAGTGAGGATTATAACAGGCCTTGGATAGGCAAAATACTCCTTTTATAATTGACTGGAATATAACCAATCATCTTTTAGTTATCCAAACACTATACTAGCCAAGTTTCTGCATAAAGTGCTGATGAGATGACTGCCTGGATTTTACATATCCTCCTAATTATTATTTCATTCTTAAGTCATTCTAATCAGTTGTTGACGAGATTCAGAAATGAATATGCTAATGGCAGTTGGATCTTGTCAATGGATGTGTGTTCATAACACATTCAAGTCATTTGCATAAGGGGATTCTGAGGCACTTGGTGTTTTGATATTGTTGTGCCTCCTCAGTCAAAACTATCCTGAACTAATGAATTGAACAAGAGCTTTTGGTTCTTGTTTATAATTTGTTATCGTTGCTGTCTCTGCCCCATATGCTACTTCAGTTTTGTTATGCTGTAAACAGTTGGTGACCCCTTGTCCCTATATAAATTTCTGTGACATACAGTTTATATCTACTCGTGTAGGTATATGTATACTTATATGGTCAGTATATCTGTAGACAAGTCAGTTGTAATTTATAAATATTAAAAATAGTATCCAATTTTTTGCAGAGTGTAATTTTGATCTAGGGACCTCTTGGTTATGGACTGAGTAATTAAGCAAATATATAATGTATTTTTCCTTTTATTGTCTTTTCTGGGTTACATTATTTCTAATACATCATCCACCATATGTAATTTATCATTTATTTTTCTACTTCTGTGCATTAAACTGTTTCAAATTCACAAAATATAATAACTGCAAAAACATGCTGCAGCATCTGAATGTTAATTTACTTACAAAAAAGTGACATTTCACTCTGCTGATAACTTCAAGAGTCACATTTGACAAACCCTATGTATAAATCTTAGTATTGCAAATTCTTCTGGGTGTCTCTTCATTTGCCATTTTCAGATTAACCAAAAGCAAATCAATTCTATAAATGTCTTCCCAGTACAGCACAGCAAGTGAGCTTGTAATATATGTATTAAATGAAGTACATACTATTTTCTATAAGCCACAAAGCTGCATCCAACTATCTAAATAAACAAAATTTAGTAAGTTGCATATGTGTGTATGTGTGTGTTTGTGTATGAGTGTGTATGTGTGTATGAGAGAGAGAGAGAGAGTGTGTGTGGATTTGCATGTTAAATGCAGCAGAAATAACCTGTTTTTGTTTGTAATTAAGTTATCAATTTAATTTAGTCCTCAGCTTGTTGATGGCTGGAGATAACTGTGGTATACTTGACTAGTAGTAGTAAGTGGAGATGGTTGGGTGGATAGGATGAAAAAGGCAGTGTACAAAATTTCACCAGATCATGCAGTAAAACCATAAGATTGACATCTGTTTGTCTGTCATGGCTGATAGATATTGGATGTAGGAATAAAATTGAACTGTCAATCACTGTGTATTCTTTATTTTCGAACATTTACATGTAAAGTGACAAATGATTTATATATTTGGTAAGCTATGACCTAATTATTAGATTAGATTATTACCTCACTTAGAAACAAGTGGGAGTTGACAACAAGATGAGCATACAGCCACTGAAAACTCTTCCCCAATGTATTCTTGTCTGACCCAGGCAAGCATGGAAAAGTAGACATTAAACAATAATGATGTATGCATGTGTGTGCGTGTGTGTATATATATATATATATATATATATATATATATATATATGACGTTGACCACTAACATGGACATTCAAATATATATATAATCATCATATTTTGGACTAATAACTATAAGTCAATGAGGACAATAGCAGGATGGGTTGAATTGGATGTTGTACAGAATAAAGTTCAATACAAAATCCATCTTCTCGTTACTTAATTAATATATATACACACCCACATGCACATATATGCATACATATATGCATATATCTATTTATCTATCTATTTATATGTGTATCATCATCACTTTATGCCTTTTTGCCTGTTTTTCATGCTGGCATAGATTGGATGAATTACCACAAGCTAAGTCAGTTGTTCTTATTCTGTTCTTCTGGAAGAGTTAAAGAACCATGTCTCATTTGTATGTTTCATTTTGGGGCTTGATGTTAATGGCTACATGTTCTTTCTATCACCAGTCACTTTACAAAGTGTACTGGGTACATTTTATCAGGGCACTGACACTAGTAAGGTTGTCAAGTCCTTGACAAGACTAGAGTTCTCTTGTCTATTCATTGTCTCTACTAACTTGCAGAATGCTTTGGGTGGAGTATACTGTAGTACCAAAACAAATGGGGTTGCCTTATGCCCTGTGGATTTTATTGTGGTGTCAGCACTTATGGGGTTGCCTTAACCCCTGTTCCCTATAGGTTTAAATAGTCAAGACAAGGTGACTGAACTGGAGTGAGGGAGTGATGACTGGACATACAGAAAAGGGTATTGATCGAATGTATAAGGTAGAAGTAGATCTGATGCAATCCATTATACATTAGCCTTTTGATGAGTGAGGGCAGTGGAATGATAAGGAGAGACAAGAGGGTTGGATGGGTATCTAGAGATGTCCCTAGTTACAATGGAAGCACGATACAGTGAGTAGGAGTGACCCACAACCATCCTTAGTTATACTGGCACTGTTATACAATGTATAGGAGAGAGGGTGAATGGAATGAAGGTGAGTGACAGAGAGAAGAAAGAGTATTATAATAAAAAGACAGTAGAGGCTTGACAAAATATATATATAAACAGGAGTGGTTGTGTAGGAACAAGATTGGTTGTGTAGGAGTAGTTAGTGGTTATGTAGGTACAAGAGTAGCAGTGTAGTTGAGAGATTTTCTTCTTAATCACATGATTTCAAGTTCAGTCCCACACTATAGCCCCTTAGGCAAGTGTCTCCTACCATAACTTTGGGCCAATCAGAGCCTTATGAATGATTTGGTTGATAGAAACTAAAAGACATTGTGTGTGTGAGGGGGGGGGGTACGTATTAGTGCTCTGTCCTCCTTTTCTCTTAGACTTTCTCTGTCTCATGTTTCTGAAGAAGAGCTTTGCTCGAAACATAAAACCACCTTTCTTTCGTTTCCTGAGTGTCTGCTAATACTTTGCATGTACCATGTCCTCGCATTGTTGTTTCCCTTGTTTTGTTTGTTCTTCATTTACGAAAGTAACCAATGCCAAGAGTAATTCAATATGCTAAATATGGAATTGAAACTTTTTAAGTTTAGTTGCTCATCCTTCCTTTTCTTTTATTCTTTAATTTGTTTCAGTCATGACAGTGTTGCCATGCTGGGGCACCGCCTTCAAGAATTTTAATCTAATGAATCAACCTTATATTTTTCTTAAGCCTGGTGCTTATTCTATTGGTGTGTTTTGTCGAATTGCTAAGTTACTGGGACATAAACTCACCATGATCGATTGTCAAGTTGTGGTGGGAGACACACACAAACTCAAAGACACACACACACACAAATATATATAAACATGACAGGCTTCTTTCAGCTTCTGTCCACCAGATCCACTCACAAGGCTTTGGTTCGACACTTGCCCTAGGTAACACACTCTAAGACTGAACTTGGAACCAAGTGGTTGAGAAGCAAGTTTCTTACCACACACCATGCCTGCACCTGGGTCGAAATACAAAGTACCAGTCAAATACTGGGGTTGATGGCATTGACTAAACCCCTTTCTGCAAAACTGCTGGCCTTGTGCCAAAATTACAAACAATTATCATTGTTATTGTTTATAATGATATCCATGTTGTTCTCTTGTAGTTAATAGCAAGTTTTGACATGTCTTCCTCCCTCCCTCCCCTCTCTCTTCACCTCTCTTTCCTTCCTCTCTTTTTCTATTCCAACAATTTTTTTTCTTTGCTACCAGTAATAGTAGAGATGGAAGGAAGGTAGTCAGTAGCAAAGCATCTCATGGTTTCAGCTGCTATGTCTGTCTGTCTCTCTATCTGTCTGTCTTTCTGTCTCACTTTTGCCTCATCACAGTCCTCCCTTTCCACATCTCTTCCCCCACATAGACACATGTCACATTCATACACAAACACATATATATTCATAGACACACATCTATATACACCTACGGATAGTTACTACACCTATGTACATGCGTCTACACATGTGCACACATAAGTAAATAAACCTTCACTTACACACACGCACACACTCACACACACACATACACACTAAATAAATAAAGAAACAAATAAATAAACACACTTAATTACATGGGCACATACATTCCAAAACATAAATATACTTGGAAATACAGTAATACATACAACATCAAAATAAGCACTTACGTGTACATCATTTCATACACACATATATACATACACACACACACATATATATATATATATATATATATATATATATATAT
>NC_068984.1:84269365-84271372 GCF_001194135.2 Octopus bimaculoides
TATATATATTTATATATATATATGATACATATGTATACATATGTGTGTGTGTGTGGATATGTATATACTTTATTTGTGTTTTTACCCAAGATGGAGGTGAACACCAATGTCCTATGTGACAGACGCAAAACCAGTGGTAGTCGAGTTACCGCACGAATAAAGAATATTTGTCCACCAATGCAGTGTTGAGCACTCATTCTCATTGTTCAATATTAGCGTGTATGTATAATACATTAAAAGTGAAGTTTAATCTTGCTTGCTTGCAATGTTGCACAGCTAAACTGGCACATAATGGGAAAATACTTTGAAAATAAAGAGCCCCTGAAATATGAATATGAACGGAATAAAACAAGTTTTGCATAAACTGTACCAGTAGTTATTGAGATATTTGGGGTTTTGGGGTATAAATACCTAAAATGGTGCATAATGGGAAAATACTCTGAAAATAACTTAACCCTGAAAGGAAGGAACTCTAACCTTTCCATTAGACAAATTATGATGGGCAAAATATTTTTAAGTGAAAGTAACTTTAAAAACACAGTAAACATTTTGTAACTTGCTTCGTAACCACATGGTTCCAGGTCCAGTTTCACTATATGCCATCTTGGGCAAGTGTCTTTACTATAGCCCTGGACTGACCAAAGCTTTGTAAGTGGATTTGGTAGACAGAAGCTGAAAGAAGCCTTATATATATATATATATATATAAGGCAAACTGGCAGAAATGTTAGCAGGCCGGGCGAAATGCTTAGCAGTATTTCGTCTGCCTTTACGTTCTGGGTTCAAATTCAGCCAAGGTTGACTTTGTCTTTCATCCTTTCTGGGTCGATAAATTAAGTACCAGTTACGCATTGGGGTCGATGTAATCGACTTAATCCCTTTGTCTGTCCTTGTTTGTCCCCTCTATGTTTAGCCCCTTGTGGGTAATAAAGAAATAAGAAGCTGAAAGAAGCCTTATATATATATATATATATATATTGTCAATTCAAAAAACAGATAAAATGAAAAAGAAAAAACAAAAAAAAATGAGAACATAATACAAGCAATGTATTAATATGATGTTCTGAGAAAGAAGAAAGTTGTTGCTTTACATTTTGAGTATAGCTCTTCATCAGAAACAGGAAAAACAGGAATTTCCAAAAGGAAAGGAGGAAGAATGAGGAAAAATCACCAGCAGTCCACATGCTGTTACATTATCTATGTGTGTTTGTCTTTGTGTTTGTCTACCATCACTACTTGACAATAGGTATTTGTTTGTTTATGACCCTGTAACTTAGCAGTTTAGCAAAAGAGACCAATAGAATAAGTACCAGGCTTAAAAACAAAAATAAGTACTGGGGTTGATTCGTTCAACTAAAATTCTTTGAGACAGTGCCCTTTTATGACCACAGTATAATGTCTGAAACAAGTAAAAATAAAATATATATATATATATATATATATATAGATCATAGAAAGCCAGGAGGTATGAGAAGTGAATATTTTCAGTGTGTAATAAACCATTTTACATGACTGCACCAATATGCAAGCTACATATTACACCGTACAATTTTACAATTACAAATCAATGCAGATATAGAAGGCTAGCTCTTCAGATCACCAAAACATCATGGTTGCACCAATACTTCAACTATAAGTATGAATCACAGTAAAATTGAACCTAGAACTAGGTCTCTTAGTAACCTCCATCTAGGTATGTTTGAGATGAGATTACCGGGATCATTTGTTCACCAATAACTACAAAAACAATCTTAGGTATACTGGATCAGAGATGACCTGTGTTGAAATAACAACAAAAGCAACAACAGCTATATAGCCATTCAGTACAATCATTGCTTAGGCATATATATTAATATATACATATACACACTCATACATAATCACTGCAACTAATTTCCAGACCAAAACCGGCCACCTTAGTAAACATGGACACTACTTCCCAATCATTACCTCTTTTGCTATCTCTCTCTCTCTCTCTCTCTCTCTCTCTCTCTCTCTCTCTCTCTCT
>NC_068984.1:84271496-84285060 GCF_001194135.2 Octopus bimaculoides
ACACACACACATACACACACACACACACATACATGCACACACACACACACACACACACACACACACACACATGAACAAAAATAAACACACATGTACGCACACATGCACTCACATGTTATACATATATGCATACATATTCATAAATGGTCTGCAAAACATACACATGAAAGTGGAGAAAGGCATATATATATATATATATATGTACATATACACATAAATACATTTATGAACACACACACATAAGAACTTCAAAATATATACTTACATAAATACAAGTATACATATTCTTAAATATTCATAAACACATGAATACAAGCACACACACTCACATACACAAGCACGCACAGATACACTGACAAAGTCGTGTTCACAAACACATACATGGAGAACGAACCTCACAAATCTGGAACATGATCATCCCCACCCCACCCTCCACCTCACCTCTCTACATATTCCAGCAACTACTACTACTACTACTACTACTGCTACTACTACTGCTACTGCTGCTGCCACCACTGCCACTGCTGCTGTCGTTGCTGCCACCGCTGCTACCACCAACACCACCACCACCACCACCACTACTACTACTAGCACCATCACCACTGCCATCACCATCACCATCACCAACACCACCTCCACTACTACTTCTGTTACTAACCTTGTACACACCACAGCCTTTGGCACACACGCACACACACACACACACACACACACACATGGAGACCAAAAGACAAAAGTGCACTCACAAAACTGTAAACTGGTCAGGTGTGCCAAAGAGTCATTGATTATTTTATCCATGCCACCTCTTCTCATCTACACCACCGCCTTTAATCTATGCTACTTTCTCCCCGCATACATCTGACTAATTAATCAGATTCTAAAACCACCACAACAGATAAATACACACACACACACACACACACAAATGATATAGTGTTGACAACCAAAGGCTGAAAGACAATATTAGAAGAAAGTATTTGATTGACACATGGTGCCAAGTTTGGTTCTGATATTATTTATCAGTCTGTTTGTTCCAACGTCTTTGAGAAAACTCAGTGAAATACATTAAAAGTCACATTCCTAGAGAGATTGCACAGGTACACACATGTTTTTCAAGTCCTATTTATTTATTTATTTTAGTGACATGGTGGATGGAAAAGAAGACTGATGGTTAGTGTGAAAGAAGTCAACAAAAAATACTTAATGTATGTATATATGTATTTATGTATGTATGTATTATGTATATATATATATATATATATATATATATATATATTTCAAATAAGTTAAAAATAATGGTCATTACATATTTTGCCATTATTGGAGCAAATTTGGCTTACAGCTGTCTCCAGTAGTCATCACAGGTACATTACTGATATATATATACATACATATATAGGTGGAGGAGTGGCTGTGTGGTAAGAAGCTTGCTTCTCAACCACATGGTGTGGAGAGGGGAAACTGGTATACATGGGTGACTGCTGGTCTTCCATAAACAACCTGACCTGGACTTGTGACTCAGAGGGGAACTTTCTTGGTGCAATCCCATGGTCATTCATGATTAAAGGGGGTCCTATTCCTGTATATTGTCAGTAGTTCATATACCCCAAAAAGAAGCACACTCTAAAGTATTACAGGAGTAATGTATTTTTTAGGAAGTTATAAGTTATGGCAGGTCATAGAGTGACTACTGGTTTTGCACCTATAAAATGCTGAGCAGTATAGACAACAACACATCAGACTCAATGGCTGAAGACGCATAACCTCTAATGAGTCACTTATACTGCTAAGTGCTTTAGGTGCGAAACCAATGGTCACTCTATGACCAGCCATAACTTTTACCTTCCTAAAATATATATATATATAAGGACAGATCATGTGTTGGTAGCTAGCTGGAAAAGATATTTTCCTGGGGCCAAAGCGTAGAAACCTCGTCCTACATAGGACTGCCACGTTGCCTTGGCAAATAGACTTTGCTGTAAGGTACTGCTACTACATATTTCTCACACAGAGATTTAAAACTAGTTGGTTTTCTTTTTATGAGATCAGCAACTGTGTGTTGCTTTAAAAGTATATACTGTAAGCAAGAGTGAGTGGCTGCTACCTCTAGCCAGCAGTTGGCTTATGATTTACAAATATGCGTTGAAGCTGAGATATCGCTGGTGCTACCTGGAGGGTGACAAGGCGTGGAATCCACTGGCAGAGGAATTCTTCCCGCAACCAACCTCTTTGGAGATAATTACCAAAAATCCCTGACCTGGCAGTGCTACAGGAATGCTTTACCTGTTCGCAATAAGTTATCCAGGCATGGAATGTCAGTGCCACCGACATGTCCAAGATGTGGGCTGAACAATGAAACTGTCCCACATGATTTTGTACACTGTTGGAAGCTTTCAGGCTTGATAATTTATGTTGAACACGTGTTGTCACACCTAGGCAGAGTACAGCTATCAACTGAATTTATAATAAAGATTGTGCCACCTACTGGACTCTCGAAGGAAGATGAGGCATGTTTTCTCCTGACAGTAGCAGTGTTGAAAGAGTGTGTTTGGAAGACTAGACTGCAAGGACTCGTGACGGGAACCTTCATCTCTGGCTCCGGATTGCTCACCTTTTTCAGATATCATCTGAAGAGCAAGATAGGGCTAGAGAGGAGACATCTGTCACAAGGTGTGTTTGAGAAAAGATGGAAGGCTGTGGTTAGAAAGGTGGGTGCAAGTGACCCAGCTTAGTCTTCATGGAAATGGAAAAGGTGTAGTTGCTGGGCCCTTCAGCCCATCAAGTTGTTTTACCCACAAAAAGTCAAATTATATATCATTCTAAATTTTTAAAAATCAAGTATCATTCGAACTCATTATAGCAATAATTGTTTGTATTGTCCTGTTTTGTCCCCCTCTGTGTGTACAATAATAATTATCTTAATAAAAAAATTCACCTCTAGCCAGCAGTTATCCTGTACCGATGAAGGGAAATTACCTAGAAACCATTGGTCTACAGATATCACTATGGTTAGAAAAGAGCAGTAGACTCTCTTGCTCACAGTATACGGACACAGATCACGTGTTGGCAGCCAGCTGGAAAAGATGTTTTCCTGTGGCTAAAAAGTAGTAACGTCGTCCTACACAGGACTACCATATTGTGTTGGCAAATAGACTTTACTATATATATATCTGAGAGGGACAAGGTTTGATTCGTTGTAGCTGCTTGCTGGCAATATTTTACCATCTTTTAGGAGTATTTACCCAATTTTCTAGGCTGTTTTCATAGCTGTTCTATGTTTGAAATTTACTCTATTTTATGTGTGTGTGTTTTGTGCATGTGAGAGTGTGTTTGTGTATATGCACGTGTGAGTGTGTGTGCGTGTATGTGTGCTTGTGTGTATGTATGTATGTATGCATGTATGTATGCATGTATTCTATTTTTATCTTTGTGTGTAAGAGTCTTGATATGAAATTGTGCATTGAAACAGATGTAGTTAGTTGTATTTTGGGAAAGTCATTTTACCAATAAAATCATACACACTGGCAGTTGTTAATTCCTGGCTAGAGCAGGACAGCCAGACTTCTTCAGGCATCAGGAATTTTTTTCTGTTTCACCCATTAGTGTTAGTAGGAGATTAGAAAATATCACAGATGCATGCTGGAATTGTGTAGGAGTTGTTAATCCGAATGATCAAGGACATCTATGGCTCAAATGCATTTGATTATAGGTTCACTGCATCAGGGTTGACTTTGAATCAGAAAAGACAACAACAGTGATGAAATAGGTTGGGAGAACAGTTTAGGAGAAGTATTCACTTTCTTCATTGATGTAATAGCAATTAGTAGCAGTGTTATGGAGGAGAGGTACTGTCAATGTTTAGCACCAAGTGAGCTTTGCTTCACAGATTTATGGTCAATTTACACTATCCAATATATTTCCCTTTATTTAAGATATGAATAAGATTTGGTTGCTTCTTCTAGCAGCCTGTGTGACCTTGTTGAGGTGTTTTTATAAGCTTCACTTATTATGATGGTAGTTATATAATGATGGTGATATAATTGTTGTTTTCATGTTGCTTGGTTCATCTGTGATCCACTCTTTTAAAGGAATCTAGGATTGCATTTACTTAGAATGGAAGGATTTGATTTGAAAGGGATTTAGTTGCTATTCTATTAGGATAAATCTTCCATGTGGTGAGCAACTGCATGGAGGGTCTATCACCTCGTTAGCTTGAATAGTTGTGATGATAGTTACAATTGCGGTGGTATGGCCTTCTTTCTTGCTGGGTGACATTCTAGCAAAAGTTAGCTAAACTACTAGTGGTGGCCATATACTTTGGACTTAAATCACATCTTTCTTCAAGGAAGGGAAGGAAAATAGAACAAAGTGAACAGAGACAAATTTTCTCACGTGCACATGGATGGACGGACACACACACATAAATACGTACAAACATACACATATGCATACGCACAAGCACACGTGCACACACACACACACACACACTGTGGAGACAATAAAAACACCTTCCACCTCTAACCTCTTCAAATACGTAAGTGCTTCATTGGAACACGTTGAAACTAGTAAAATTGTAAAATATATGTAACTGGTTTTATATATATATATATATATATATATATATATATATATGTATGGATATGTGTGTATATGTGTTATGTATGTATGTATATATATATATATATATATATATATATCTATATATATACACACAATGTACATACATACATACATACGTACAGGCAAACACATGTATCTACTTATCTATATATCTTTATCTCTCTATAAATGTATGTATGTATGTGTGTATGTATACACACACACACACATATATTTATATATATACATTTATTTATATATAATTATACATACATAAATCAAGAAAATCAACATATAAAAGAAAATCAGTTTTCTTTTGTGTTTCACACAAAAGTTCTGTGTTTTTTTTCCCCTTAGAAGGTGAATGAACTTTTATGATTTGAGACTTTCTCAGGCATGGTGGTGGTAATTACACTGTTATTTATGACTGTTGTTATTGAGTCACATCAATCATTTTGAATCAAGCAGTGGTATGACCCAGCTGATTAACCAGACTAACCAATCAAACACTTGTTAAAAGATGGCTTTTGGCTAACTCGATTATTTACTCTCTGTTGAGCTCTTTGCCAAAAGAAACTGTTTTTAACAAGTCACACATACATACATACATACATACACATACACATACACACACATGCACACACACATACCTACCCACTTACCTACCTATCTAACTACTTACCTATCCACCTACCTACTTACCTACCTACCTCTTTGAAAAAAATCAAAGAGAAAGAAGATAACTATGGACAACTGCTTCAAAACCTCCAGTTTCTGTATCCAGATTACAAATTTACATTTACACCAATAATAATTGGAGCACTTAGTTTTGTAAATAAATACCTATCAGTTTGGATAGGCTTGGATTTTTAGAAAAAGAAATCAGCTGACTTGCACATTACAAATACAATCTATAAGCGGAACAGCAAAAATATGCAAGACTTTTCCCAAGATTAAAATGTGACATTGTTTTCGTTATCTACATTCCAATGATGAAGCTTTGTATCTTTATCAGAAACCAGCTCCTTCTTCAAAGGAAGAATTTAAATAATCAAAGACAGAAAACACACACACACACACACACACACACACACACACACACACACACACATACATACACACACACACACATACATACATACATACATACATACATACATGTCTAAATGTGACCATCTCTACACTTTCTCTGTTTTATCCTAATCAATTTTGTGTTTATAAAATTTAGCTTAGATTTCATTGGTGCCACTCACTTTGCTATTATTTTCTTTGTCCATGTGGTTAAGAGGTTCATATACAACCAGAGAATTCTGCATTTGATCCCACTGCACAGAAAGTGACTTCTATTATAGTTCTATTATAGGACTAATGTTGTGTGAGAGAAATTCAGGTGGTAGAAACTCTGCAGATGTCCTTCATATTTGTCTCTCTGTCTGACTCATTGATATTGTAGAAAGCTTGCCAGGTTAAAGTAAAAAATGATGTATGCTTTGGTATTGTGTTTTTAGTACAAGGTGTCCAAGGAAAGGTTTTTTCTCAGTCTTTCACTGGCGTATATACATTAGGTATTGTACACAGATGACTATTTTGATTTAATGCTATTTTAATTTCATACACCATATTATCTGCATAATATTATTGAATGTATTATTCACTGTTACCTGAAAGGACATATTTTGTCCAGAAATATGATTTGTCCGGAAATATCATTGACAAGGCCTGAAAAGGCCAAAATGTGTCTGACATTCTTGTGTCACTCCAATATACATTGTGCTTTTAACAAAATTTGTCTGTGAAAAGATATTTTCTCTGACAAAAACTACAGTACCATGTCTTTTAATGGTGTATATACATTAGGTATGATACATAGATGACTATTTTGATTTAATAGTGTTTCAATTGCCTACTCCGAGTTTAACCATTATATCTTCTTCCCAGCTACTCCCCTTATATAATGCCAGGTAGGCATGTATCTCCACTGTTGCAAGACACTAACACATGTCTCTCTGTCATACTTTAATCTCCCAACACTTGGCAAAAAGCCACCTTACCCACCTCAAATATTCCCCCACCCAAACTTAGTTAAGTTTTTCTGTATTACAAGTTACTTGGTGATGCCACAAGTATTAGTGGCATGAAAAATCACCCAGTACACACTATAAAGGGGTTAGCATTAGGAAGGACGTCCAGTCATAAAAGCCAAGTTGGAGCTGACACTAGAGCTTGATGCAGCCCTGTAGCTCATAGGATCCTGTCAAGGTGTCCAACCCATTGTAGCATGGGAAACAAATGTTACATAACGAGGTTGATAATGATATATATGTTAAGGATGGATTGTAGTCACAAGTGTGTTTTGTATTACCAGGATGTTATAGTCAAGATGTTGATAAAGTTTAGTAAAGTTGAGAAGGCTGCATGTTGGTAAATTCATAGTCAATGGAAGTAGATGAAAGATGAAATATCAGACTTATCATAATTTTTATTTACAATTACTAGACAAACAACTATTTCGGGATCTAGTTAGTTTCGTTTGCAAAATGAATCCCCTTTAATTTTGCTCAGATTGCTTTCAATTTTGGTGTATCGATGCAACTCTGAATTTTGATTACGATCAACCAATTACTTTATCTCGTAAATTAAAGAATCTGATGTTAAAGTCAAGAAATTTGGGTAATTTTAGCCAATCAACAGACAGCGAGGTATTAACAGCTTGTTACCATGACAACTGCACGTTGTGTATCGTTTCACTTCACCTGCGTGTTGTGTTGATTCTTCGCACCATGAGATTTACTTCACCCACGTGTTTTGTTTTAATAAAAATTTATATTTATCAATTAGAATTTTATTATAGATATTTTTTGTCAATTGTCTTAACATTTCACTTATTCTTCATATACAGCAAAAGTTGTTTGCAATGTTTATACAGTTACTTGACATCATGAAGGTGAATGGAATATGTGAACCTAGGACAGAACTGCACACCTACACTTCAAGCACAGTACTGACAAAGCATTGGGGACTCATCGACTCAATATTGCCAAGCTTCAAGGTCTCATTGACTCAGATAGCTGGATTTATGATTTCACTAGGTTAATTCTATTCATAAACATTTAAATTAGGAATATTTCTTAAACCATTAGCTTCACATTTCAACAGCTTAACTGAAATTTAGCCCACGTAACAGGAACTGAGAGGGATATTGTGGAACAGAGAAACTGTGGGTGATACGGATAGTTTGACATTATTTTTTAATTCTGCATGCAAAAACATATAAGATACAGGTATTCTTTTTCTTGGGACAAATTCTTTGTTGACCAGTGTTATTCTTATCATAGTTTACAAATCCAAGCATGAAAATGTTACTCAACTTTGAAGTTTTGGAGACAGACGCCCTCTTTACACACACACACACACACACACACACACACACACACATGCACTTATATATTAACGATGTACACAAATACATGACAGGTATACATAATACTGAAATACACATAAAGTAAACACATGCAGACAAATATATTAATATAATAAATTTTTTAAAAATAATAAAAATATACAATCAATGGAGACAAAAGAAACTGTAAGATGATACATGCTGATTTTATTAGGTATTTCTGTTTATTTACAAACCTGCAATGAACAGGTCATTTCACAGATGCCAGACTATAAATTTCACAGGTTACAACCTTAAAGTCGACACTGCTCCACTAAACGCAGAAAATTTGTCTTGCTATTGGCTAAAAGTACTTTTTCCTCCAATTTTTTTCTCTACATCATACCTTCATAGCAATAAGACTGGAAAAGTACATTATTACAGATGAGTTGCAGATTTTTCACTTTCTCTTAAAAAATACATATTTTGCAAATCAGGTTGACTAGATCCCTATTTTGAGTTGTTGTCAATTCACAAAGGCTGGTAGTAGTTCTGTTGTCCTTTGATAGATATCTTTGGTCATTGTAGTTTACTACTAAGTGTCTGAAGGCAAAGGAGAGAGAGAGAGAGAGAGAGAGAGAGAGAGGGAGAGAGAAAGTAAATAAATTTACTTCTCTGAAAGTTACCAAGAGGATAAGAAAGATATGCTACCTCTGTGATAGCCACTGAGTAAAGAAAAGACACATCTTAACTCTTTGACAGCACTGAGGAAAGAAAGCAGGTATATTATCTCTGATACAAGTGCAAAGCTAAAAAGAAAGAATTCTGTTTAGTGTTCCATTATAACAATTCCATTGCTAAACTAGGTCACAGAAACAAAGGATATTTTGTGGGTTGTCTAGGTTGAATTGAACTTGACCAAAGAAGGTCAAGAAGTTGACAGCTGACACTTATAAATCTCTGAGTGCAAACTTTTGATAACAAAGGAAAAAAGCTTGCAGAAACATTCAGGCTAAGGTTTCAATCTCTGGCTAAGGTTTCAATCTCTGGTTGAGAATCCAGGAAATAATCATTATATATATCAGATGCTGTTATACACCTGTTTGCAGATCTTCACCCCTCTTGTGTTTGGAAGGATTAATTTTTTTCATGGGTTCTTCTCGTATGTTATTAATGAGTCTGACCTCCAAACATGCCACAAACGATCTTGAGGGTAGGGGAACTTTGGATCTCTTCCATTAGAATTTTCTTGTTTTCTTTACAATATCTTTTTTCTTGTGTTATCACTTCAATAGCTGAATATTTAATTAGTCACTCTCTCTCTCTCTTTCTCTTTCTCTCTCTCTTTCTCTCTCTCTCTCTCTTTGTCATATTGTTATTAGGACTGCCCTTCTACTGCATAAGGTAGCTTCAATTTTCAAATTACATTAGTATCATTTACGATATTCATTTTTAATTTTAAGGCTAGTTGGTTGATGTTAGGTTAATAAATTCTTTGTAAATAAATTCTCTCACCAACACCTTCCAACATTAGTCATGAGGTGCGCTTAATTAAATAACAAATAATTTCCAGTGGTCTTAAAAGTAAGATTCACTGAAAACACCAAAATACCCAAGAAAAAGATTTCACCTCCAACTTGAAATGGTTCTAACTGTAGAGAAAACTTCCTTCCACACACACCCCTTTAACAGAAACACAAATAATTACCAATTGTTTTAAAGATCAGATTCATTGATAACACATGAAAAAAAACTGGGGTAAAGAAAACTGAGGGAGAAGGAGGTGAAGGTTCTGCCCCATTCCCTTGCAACATGTTTGGAAGCCAGATTAGATGATATAACATGAAAAAAAAACTAGGAAAGATAATTATTTCTCTCTGAAATCAAGAAAAGTGTTCTAACTATTTCTTTACCGAGAATTAAGGTATGCCTTAAACACAAATAAATAATAATTTATTCAGGTCCACTTACAAGTTTGATCTCATCTAGTCAAAGGACAAGATTAATTTCATTCATTACTAACATTATACCCTAAATACCATTTATCGTTTACATGTCCAATACTGCAATACAGTAGGCTAAATATTCTACACTTTACTTCATGGTTGTCTGCTTTGCATGCACAAGCATGTTTGTGGATGACTAATACTCAGCTCTATGTCTTCTAGTTTTATTGTAACGAGAGAGAGAAGACAATATGCCATCAACTAGAAACAATGGCTAACTTGGAGATTTGATAAGTTTAATTAATTTTAATGCCTTTTCTTCAGTAATATTTTGGTGTGGAATGACAAGTAAATGAGTCTCCAATATGGACAGACACAAATATTTTCCTGCCATCTTTTGGTGTCAAAGATCATAAAAATTTTACTCAATGAAACAGGAATTCTATGATGTTTTGCAGTGCAATAATTCTTAGTCACTGATACTTTTGCATCATCTATTTATGTTGTAACTAAAGCTTCATCCCAAAAGAGGAATAATGTTATCTGGCAGCATATGATAACCTAGGAATCCATTATGAAGGTCTACAAACTCATTTGCTGAACTAAAACAAATAATAAAAAAAATCACTGTATCTTTCAACAAAAATAAATACATTTACAGGTGCAGACATGGGTGTCTGGTAAGAAGTTTGCTTCCCAACCTTATTGTTTCAGGTTCAGTCCCAGCTGTGTGGCAGCTTGGATAAGTGTCTGTACTATAGCACTGAGCCAACCAAAGTCTTGTGAATGGATATTGTAAATGTCTGTCTGTCTGTATCTTTCTGTTCTTCTCACTCCCATTGTTTGACAACTGTTGTTAAAGCTCTGGATAAAGATGAACCATGATTTCATAATATCAGCAGCACATTTCCTCATCTGAACAGGTTCACTAAAAGACACCAATAGAATAAGTGCCAAACTTCTTTTTTTTTAAATTACTGGGGGTTAATTTGTTCAACAAAATATGAGTAGCATAAAACTGCTCATATTTACTCACAGCCTGTGAAAGTTTTCTAGCATATTGTCAACTATTTCAGTATAGTTATCTGCTTTCTTGCCCTGAAAGTTATTTACAACTATCATATTATAAATGAACTCCATACTGCTACTTCAATGCAATTCATTGAATTTATAAAGTTCCTATCTTCCATCATTTTTTTTATTGAAGGTCCACCAACTACTCCAGTTTTTATGTTTTCACTGTTCAGACCAGGAAATGTCCTGCTGATATAATGAAAACATAGTCCATCTTTATCCAGGGCTTTAACAAATTGCTCCATAATCCCAAGTTTGATATGGAGTGGAGGTAAAATGTTTTTTACTAGTTGAACCAAATGCTCTTCAACCATACTAAAAGATTTTGAAACTAATGTTCACTGCAGTCATTCTTTGATCACCCCATGTTTTTCCCTGGCTTTGCTGTCCCACATACATAAAAAGCATGGGTATTTGGTGTATCTACGTTGTTGTCCAAGGAACAAATCAACCATCTTAAAGTTCACACATATCTCCCACTGATGATAGGTGGGGGTATCTTGAAATCTAGACATGATGGTAAAAATGAATTTCATTTTTGGATTCAGCATAACAAAAAAAACCTTCCAGGTAAAAATGTCCTGACAACAAAATACCTGTTGGGTTGTGTTATTTATCAGAATTTCAAAAAGATAAAATTTCATAAATACAGTAGAGTTTCTAAAATGTGGGTATTTTTAGTGACATGCATGAAAAAATGATGGATACTGGAAATGCCTGCATACTGAATGAAGGCTGACTAACCAGCTCAAATCATACTCTTATTGACTTAAAAGAGGATGAATAGATGAACAATGGGGCTTTTCCTCAGGAAAGCAAGTTGAAATTGATTAAAGATAGCAGTACAGTCTAATGATATTACACTAAATATATCTATAACATAGGAGCTGAAAGGACTACTTTTAAACATATAAACATAAGACATTTATTGTTACAGGTATGAATAAAAGAAAAAGAAATGCAGACCAGCTAAAAATTGAAAAAAAGAAAACTTATCAATAGCCATTTCTTGGGTCCAACATCTTGTCAACACTTTCTCAAATTTTCTCAACATTTAGTATCCCAAAAGCAACAGAATTTTTCAAATTACTCCTTTTGTTTTGCACTCTCATTAAAAAGAAACTATAACAAAAATGGGTCACTATAAGAGTCTTCAAGGTCTCTAGGTGGAGACTGCATGTATCTCCAAATCTGGTGGAAGAAAAGGAAGCAATATGGATGATAACGCAATATGATTGTGTATGATGTACTTCAGAAAGAAGTTGAAAACACAGTCTGAATCAAAGATTGTGGGATGCTACTGGTGGCACTCTACAAAAAGGCAAACAAGAAAAAAGATACGGTAAAGCTCCTCCCCAAGCCATGTAGGCTTATAAAGCTGTTCCAGTTTCTTTGGTGTATATATCAACCCCTGGATTGAATGCCAGTCTGTTGCAAGATTACTTGTTTTTGCCAGCTGAGTGGACAGGAGCAATGTGAAGTGAAGTGTTTTGCTCAGAAACACAGTACAGCGCCTGGTCCACAAATTGAAACCACAATGTAACCACCAAGTCACGCACTTCCACACAAAAAAGAACAATGCAATGAAAATATTGTGACTATGAGAAAATTTCTAAAATGCTGGAAATTTCAGTGAATTGCATGAAGAGATGATAATGCTGAAAATGTGTACATAATACATAAAGATTAACAAGTTTGCCTATATCACAGGAGGAAGAACAGATCTGAAATCTAAAAGAGGTTGCAGTTGGAATATCTTTTATCAAAGCTGACTCATGTCTAAAGAGTTTTACAAGTTCTTGTGGCATACCTACACAAGTGTGTCCCAGAATTTGTTATCTCATAACTTTCAGAAAGAGAGATATTTTTATATGAAATTTTCTACAAATACCCTTCACATGGTATAGATTACAATTATTTTGAAATTTAATGTGGAAAACATTAATATATAAGCAGCCAAAGAAATATGCGCAGTTTGCAGTGATGTTTCTTTATCTAAAAGAACTGTACGGAAGTGATTCGCAAGGTTCCGAGCTGGAAATTGTAGCTTTATTGATAAAGAGTGATCAGGCAGACCATCCACTACAGATGATGACCAAATCAAGTCATTAATTGAGAATAACCCACATTGCACAACCTGAGAATTGGCAGAAAGCCTCAACCTATAAAAATCCGTCGTTCATGAGCGCCTGGTAAAGCTTGGGTACACAAATGGCTACGATGTTTGGGTACCACATGAGTTGAGTGTGAAGAACCTTTTGGATCGCATTTCCATCTGTGATTCGCTTTATAAATGGAATGAAATGGATTGAAAGCGATCCTGGAGTAAACGACATGAGCCACCCTTAGCCACCCCAAAAGCGGGTCTTCACCCTAAAAAAAAGTCTTGCTTTGTGTCTGGTGGGATTCGAAAGGAATTCTGTACTATGAGCTTCTCCCAAGTAACCAGATAATTAATTCTGAGAAATACTGCACACAACTGGACGAGTTAAAAACAGCAATTCAAGAGAAACGTCCAGAATTGGCCAACAGGAAGGGTATTGTTTTCCAACATGATAATGCAAGA
>NC_068984.1:84286261-84290621 GCF_001194135.2 Octopus bimaculoides
TCTTCAATTACTGTTCTGACTGGGTAAAAGTTATCAAACAATAAACCTCTTTAACTTAATTCACTTTTTCCAGAAAATTTTTTTTTTTATCTCCTGAGATTCAATGTTGAAAATTACATCAATACACCAAATTTTAAAATTTTCACTAAACTTTGCAATTTTCACAGGAGCAACCAGACAGAAAAGATCCCCACACCATCTTGTACAGTTAACAAGATTAAAAATTAAATTTGTCAAAGTGCGAAATACCCCCTTTATAACGAAGTCAACGGTGAACCATACACACCACCAAATATCTGCCTATTTACAGCCATTGCTAAAGTGTCTTTAGGATATCGATTTGGGGTTGAAAAGGTGAGTAGAATCCTGCTGCACTCTGGTAGGATTTGAGCATGAAACTGAGAGGGCGGAAATTAAATTATGTAAATATTTTAGTCTACCGCTGTATGGCACTTTTAGAGCTTCTGGGATAAACGATATAAATAAACAAATGAATAAATAAATATATAAACTATTTACAGCAGAAAGAGTTGGCAGAAAATATGTTGTAAATCTGACAAATGAAGCTGTGTTATTTATTGTTTGAGGTGGAGAAAGAGGTTGAGAGGACAAGTTATTACCTCCTCTTCTTACTCTTATTATAAATCTCTTCCTGTAAACAATGATAGGAGAGGAAGTTGAACAATTTTTCAAAGTGAGTCTATAGAAATAAATAGCATTCTTGCAATTCAGAACGGCAGAGTGCTTCTTGTAACATGTAAGAACAAACATTTTTTACTGTAGCTACTTGTTTGGGTTTCGGCACAGCGTTCTTGGGCAAGGCGTATAGTCTTACCTGTTTGAATGGAAGTCAGTGTGCATGTGTGTCAAAGAGAGAAGGTAGAACAGAGAGAGGATGAAGGTGAGTGAGAACTAGAGGGGGATAAGTGAGAGGTATATAGTTAGTTAAACAGATATGTCAACTGAGTGGAAATTAGTGTAAAAACAAAATGGGATAATGAGAGAACGAGGACGAAAAAGTAAGCGAAAGAGAGAGAGGGGGGAAGAAAGAGAGAGAGGGGGGAGGAAGAAAGAGAGAGAGAGGGGAAGAAAGAGAGAGAGAGGGGGAAGAAAGAGAGAGAAGGACAGACAAAGAGAGAGAGAGATGAAAGGGTAGGTATAGAGATTAAAACTGAAGAAGAGAATGATATATATATATATGAGAGAGAGAGAAAGAAAGAAAGTGAGAGAAGTAGATATAGACAGACAGACAGACAGCGTGTATTCATCAAACTCTTATCCAACCAGTGGCATTACATCAAAGAGGTATATACCGTTTCCTTTGCAACACCTACACACACAGAGACCATCTCACTCTAAGTATGCTCACCTCCACCTAACGTTCGTTAGTTTCTCAAAACATAATGCTCTTTATTTAACTCGGCAGACACACCCTGTTGATGTCATTCTTTTTTCATCATTCTCATGAATCTAGTTGCTGCTTGCGTATCTTATTTTGTGTAACAGTGGTGGTGATGATGATGATGATGATGATGGTGGTGGTGATGGCGGTAGTGGTAGTGATGGTGATGATGGTGGTGTGGTGATGGTAGTGGTGGTGGCGGCGGTGGTAGTAGTAATGCCTATGTTGATGGTAGCAATAGTTAATGACTGCTGATGGCTGTGATAATGGTGTCGGTGATGATGACGGTGGTTAGTGGTAGTGGTGGTGGTGGTGGTGATGATGACCGTGGTGGTGATTGTTGTGGTGGGGTCCGAGGTGGAACTATCAATGTTACAAAACTTTGAACAAAGCCGAAAGAAATTTTCTTATTCAGTAAATAGGCTTACTTTAAGTTTAATTCTCAACTTCAGGTTTTTAAAATTATAACTGAATATATATATATATATATGTAAACGATCTCCTACATATGTGTGTGTGTGTGTGTGTGTGTGTGTGTGTGTGTGTGTGTGTGTGGATCAAAACAGTTTGATTCAAATTCGTTGGTACTCCGAGTTTCAAGTGTGATGCTAATCCTCAGCCATTTTGAATTTGACCTCGTCGGGTTATACAATTTGGATACCCTCAAGAGACGTACCTATCCACATAGGTCGGCTCTCTATAGGGACGACAGCCTGGTTATCTCAAGCCATATGAACGGCCACGCCATGGACAGGTTCAGGAAGGACTTGATAAAAATATTTAAGGGGTTCGGCCAGCCCATAACGGTTACCACCAACCTGACTACGATCGATTTCTTGGACGTAACCTTAGACCTGAACCCGGGCAAGTATTACCCGTACAGGAAGCCTAACGAGGAAACAGTATACATCCACAAGAGCTCAAACCATCCCCCTGCTGTAATTAGAAACCTGGCTTCAGGCATTAGCAACGACTATCTAATCTTTCATCCACTAGAAAGATTTTTAACAGGGTCACCCTAACTACAATGATGCTTTGGCTAGGAGCGGGTTTACGACTGACTATTACAACTGACTATTACAACTGACTCACACTAGGGAAGGTAGAAACGCAAAACTGAAACACTTCCACAGTTCACATCAAATGTGAAGTACCCTTGCCGAAGTTTGTCTGTTAATATCGAACATATGCTCCAATGCATACTCAAACCAGGATTTACACAATAATATATGTAACTGTAATGTGACGCATCAAACGATCTGCTGTAATGGTTGACATATTTAGAGGTCCGTCACTCAAAGCTGTCTGACAACGCGTACATTCACTGTTTCAAGTATTGTTACGTCTGCGCATTATTCCTAGATAGTCATTAATCCTATGCTGGGTTCAACTTTCCTTTCAGCAAGTTTTGGTTTCGTATTGTTGGGCATTTGCAAACTTCTAACTGCTTGTAACTAATTCAAGCCGAACCTATCTAATTTAATAATATCAGCATCATTGTAGTAAACCAAAATCTGATTTTGTTTTAGCAAATTAAAAGTTAGATTGGCAATTAAAACAGTTAAATATGGTGAAGCAGAACAAGAGAGGAATTGTCAGATTAGCTAATATATCAACAGTAACCGAAGTGCTCTGAGCGCTACTAGTAACATGTAATCCAGTATAATTTGTTATGTAGTCGGGTCACAAATGACTAAACCTTCTCACCAGGCTTGCTTAGTGAGAAGGATTGCAAGTGCCTAGCAAGAAGAAAACAAGATTTGTTAGAAGTTGAACATGATTATCTCGAAATAATGTACGAACGTAAAAATACTCGTGACGGTGAACTAGCGCGTGGTAAAATAGCTTTGAGAGTGATGGATCCCTTAAATATGTCAATCATTACAACAGATAGTTTGGTGCGTCATAGAGCAAATCTACCCATCTACGATAGAGGCATAAAATGGGGGGAGGGAAGTCATAACAACAGTATGTATTGAGAAATGTGTAAATGGACTTGATAGATTACTGAGTGATGTCTTAGAGAAATCATATTATTGTTGGTGATACAGCATTCTATTGCAGCTATATGACGTGTTTGCGACGAAGTGATATGTGATGACGATTCACTCCCGAACTGAAATAGGCTTCCAGCCTCTGTATCATGAATGATTATGTGGACCACTCCTAACGAAAGCCAGAGCTTCCTTCGACCACTATGTAAAAGGTATTAAGAAAAAATGTTATTTAGATATACTTTTATTTTAGCTGTTTACACTATTTTACGCTTGTTTATTCTCTTATACATTCAAAGTTCACAGATTTCCTTATTTAAATCATGAATCATATTCTTTTCGATAATATCAGTATGATAAAAAAACTTCTTTCCTTTCTAGACGATATTT
The DNA here is from genome assembly GCF_001194135.2 of Octopus bimaculoides. Lineage (NCBI taxonomy): Eukaryota > Metazoa > Mollusca > Cephalopoda > Octopoda > Octopodidae > Octopus > Octopus bimaculoides. The sequence goes on from NC_068984.1 coordinate 84,290,048, forward strand.
TCTGTTTGGTCGATGCTAATTTTCAAATTACTGAAGTCCGTTGCTCTACTCATAGCGACGTATAACTGGCCGTGTGTAAAATTACATCTGCACCAGTGGTTCCCAAAGTGGGCGGTATTTTACCCATGGGAGCGGTGGAAAGTTCTAAGGGGTTGTTGAAGAAAAGTGGGACGATAATGGAGTAGCGATTGATGTAAAAATTGGGGCGATAATGGGGTGGAGATTGATGTAAAAACAACAAAATAATGGTTTCATTAGATTAAGTTTTATTTGTGAAATACAATTGCTTTGAATTTGCTTCAGAAAGAGGTCTATACGTGTGATGGTTAGTTGGAGTGGGGGTGCTAGGAATGTGGCCTGGGTGTCAAGGGGGCGGCAACCCGAAAAAGTTTGGGAACCACTGATCTACACGATCTAAAGTCTAGCACTGTGCCTTGTTTGCTGTGAATGTGTGAGCGGAATCTTTAAGGTTGCAAAATATCAAGCTAAGACTTACCTCTCACTGTTCTATGCGAATAATGTCTGGATGTTCAGGTACCATGGGTTATTTTGATTGACAAAACTGAGATGTAAA
>NC_068984.1:84291318-84298511 GCF_001194135.2 Octopus bimaculoides
AATTTTAACAAAAAAAAAAATGAAAGGTGATTTATTAATACAAAACTCAATATCCACTAAATAATGATACTTTTTCACATTTTTTTTCTCGCTAAAAACCTTCCTGGTTACCTCCTTCATAATTCCGAAAAACATTGTGACCATTGGTCCAGCCGTTTCACCGTGAAGAGGGAACAGACGGACAGACAGACAGACGGACAGACAGACAGACAGACAGACAGACAGACGGACAGACAGACAGACAGACAGACAGACAGACGGACATAACTCCCATTATAGTAAGATTATTATATGAATCCTGGTTTGAGTCTGCAGTGGAGCATATGTTTTGTATTAACAAACTTCAATAAGGGCACTCCACATATGATGTGAACTGTGACGATAAGAGAGATCAACTTCGAAGTGTTCGAGGTTTGCGCTTCTACTTGCCTTAGCGTGTGTGTGTGTGTGGAGGGAAACAATGAGCACCAGTTCAGGTGTACATAGGCTCCGCACATACCATTGAGCACAAATTATTCGTGCTGGTTGTTTAGTAACAACCCTTCATTTTAATTTTATTACTATTATTTTGAATGAGCACTCATACAACTTTTTAAGGGCAGAGTTCATCATTATCAGAACCAGAGAAATTGAATATCAACTCTCCTCTTTCCTGTCCATTATCGTATTTACAAATTTTCTGGTAAAGTAGCCATTGATAAACTATTGCTGAATGGTTTAAAAGTCCTAGCTATGCTATGTTTCTAGTAGATCAGAGCCAGGCTGCACCGCTAGTGATGGAATGCACCCAACGTGCAATGGGAAATGGTATGATTCTATACTCTCCACTGCCAAGGTGGTACAGTTAACTCTCAGTCCTTAAAAGCAAGCAATAGAGGTTGCTATTTAACACTAGTTCAGCAGACCTATAATGAAAATTAGTCCAGCCTTGATTCAACAAAACCGCTAAAGAGTGGGAACAAATGCCTTACGGCATTTGTTCCGTCATTTTACATTCTGCGGGGTCGATGGTATCAACTGACCACCCTCTACCCAAAATTTCTATTTTCGTATATAACATTACCCAACGTTTTCTATTTTTTTTTTTTTTCGAAAGGATTTTGGTCGCTGTTAGCTCGTGGTGGTGAACGTGAGATTCACACACACACACACACACACACACACGATAGATACAGAGGTGTGTGTCTGCGCGAGAGAGCTTTCATTAGCTAAAGTATTTTTCTCATGGTGTACTTTGAAGTATATTACCTTAAATCTTAGTATCTTCAAATTTATTATTGGTTCGCCTTCATAACCCCCAGCCACATTTAGTTGTATTAAATAGTATTAGTACCGATCTCTGACTATCACATGAAAGCTAAGCTCATATGTTCCCGGTTCAAACTCCCGTCTAGTAGTAATCATATCGTCATTTATACTGTATAAGATTATCATTATTCCCCATATAAAAGCAGTGAGATGGATAAATTGTTATAGCGTCGGACAAAATGCTGAGTGGTATTTCTTCCGGCTTTATGTCCTAAGCTCAAATTCCGCCGAGGTTGACTTAGCCTTTCATCCTATATAGCATTTCTTATGTCATGTCTCAAATAAATTAAGTACCAGTTGCGTACTGGAGTCGATCGAATCGACTGGCCTCCTCTCCCCATGTGCCTAGAGTAGAAAAGAGTACTATGTTAAATATTGTTATTATTATTATCATTACTCCTGCTGAATGGATGACTGGGCATGCTATGGCTAATGATGCGCAGATATGTGCTAAGGCTATTACATCTCCAGCGTTCACTTGACGGCGAGCAAGTGAAGTCACCGTTCGTCAGACTCGCTTTTTCGCATCTAGTCTCTGACTAAATTGTAGTCCGAGGAAGTGCACCTGACACCTTGAGTGCCGTTAGTTGGGCAATGTGGTCGGTGAAAGTGCCACTCTGGTGTTCTATAGAGGTGTCGGGATTTGAACCTCTAAATGCAAAATTACCAGCAGTTCGCTGTCATGGTTGAACCACATCATTTTCACGCGAATAACTTAAAATTTGACCAATCAGCTTGAAGCCATGATGTGAACGTCATCTCGAATATTCTTGAGATTTGCGTCCTTTTTCACGAGTTAAGTACTTTGTTGCCTAAATTATTCCTAGGGCGCTGTTGGCATTTCAAGCAGGAGAGATCTCGGCTCTCACCTAGCAAAGCAGCGAGTCCATTTTGAAGATCACCTCACCACAATAGCGTAGCTACAGTGTGCGCCGCCCGGGGCGGCCCTTCCATTTACCGCCTCCGGACCCCACAAAAAACACATATTGCTTACAGCAGACTTAAAAGTAATTAGGTTCGTAGATATCTATGTTTGCGTATATTTCTCCCTCGTTGACTCGACCGAGCGGAGTTGCATATAAGGAGAATAGGATGATAAAGAAGGTATAATTGCAAATGTTAACAAAGTCTTAAGGCAGTGAGCTGATAGAATCGTTAGAACGTCGGGCAAAATTCTTAGCTGTTTTTCACCCATCTTTATGTCTCGCCGAGGCCGACTTTGCCCTTCATCCTTTCGGGATCGATAAAAGAAGTACCAGTTGAGCACTGGAGTCGATGTAATCGACTTATACCCTCCCTCGAAATTCCTGGCGTTGTGCCAAAATTTGAAATCAGTATTAACAGAAACCTAAGTGCGGTAATGTAGAAACGGTAGCACGTATGGTTGTATATAGTTACGTCACTTTGAATCTTGAGTTCAAATCCCGTCAGGTTTGAGTTTGCTTTTCAGTTTTTTGGTGCAGCGAACGGGCAGAATAGTTAGCACATCGGACAAAATGCATTTCTTCTGACGTCTCACCTTTTAAATTCAAATCCCGTCGAGGTCGACTTTGCCTTTCATCCATTCGTGGTCGATAAAATAAGTACCAGTTGAGCACTGGGATCGATGTAATCGACTAGGCACCTCCCCAAAAATTTCAAAGTTTCTAGTGCCTATAGTGGAAAGAATTATTCTTGGGTTCCGATAAAATAATCACCAAACATATATACGACATCTCAACAACGCAATACTGTCTTTGGGGTCAGAACTCCAAATGTGTATGCACGTTTAAATGCGCGCGCGCGCGGTTTGTGATAATGGCTACATCGTCTTTGTAAGTGTCTGTAAACGTATTATTTGTTTCAATGACTTCTTTGAAGCAGTATATCCTATTCAGTCGTGGAGCACACATACACACACCCATATACATGTGTGTGTGTATGTGCATGTGTGTGTGTGTGTGTGTGTGTGCGTGCGTGTGTGCGTATCTTATCCTCAACCTCATTCCACCCCACACATCACCAAACAATTGAGATACAGAACATTTAAAAACAAAACGATTTTGATGATGACCATTGCTTCAATCTGATCAACAGAACCTACAAATGATCGTTGTTTTAGAAACATGCTTTCTAGAAGAATTCCAGAAAGCATTTCTGTCGAGATGGCTGTATAATCATTTAGGAGCATGCTCTATTGCATCAATGATGTACAGGTATATAAGTAACGACATATAAGCCGTGAGCAACAGCTGTACGTTCCACATCAGTTGACAGTAAATGTTTTTCAGCTTCATCTTAGGTGTGTATATTAATAAAGACATCTAACCCCTCTTTCTCTTTCTCTTTCTCTCTCTCCTTTTCTTTCTTTCTTTCTTTCTTTCTTAACTTCACTCTCGTGTGTGAGTGCGTGCAATCAACACATACAACATTTAAAATATGTTTACATTAACACTAGTAAGTAAATTGGATCACTGTCGGCTTCGACGTTGAGAATTCCAGTTGTTCGATCGACCGAGCTACCTGCTCTTGTATTTGCATGTAAATGTACCGAGTATTTTATTGACTCATGTATTCTTAAATGTAATCCTCAGATGGAATCAACGAAACACTGTAAAACAGGGCTGTGTACTTGACCTATCCATTCGATAGGTTCTCGTACAGTTTTCATCTTTTCACTATCATTCATAAAACTTGGGTGTACCTGAGGCTATGGTAAGGAACAAAGTGATATCGAACGCAGGATCTGGTGATTGCGAACTGAAAGTTTTAACAACTAGCTATTTTCTTTTCTTTTCTAGTCTATATATAATACAACACGGTATGTATGTATGTATGTATGTATGTATGTATGTATGTATCTATCTATCTATGTGTATGTGCGCGCGCATATCATATATATATATATATATATATATATATATATATATATTTCGTTTTGGTATTTGGTTTGCAAGATTTTTTATGTGATTTCGTGTGTTGCCCCAACATGGCCGCACTCAAATGACTGAAACCAGTAAAAGAATAAAAGAATATATTTATACTTAGAAAACACACTTTATCGCTCTCTGTCTCTGCTTCTGTCTGTCTCGTTCTCTCTCTCTGTCTCTGTCTCTCTCTCACACACACAAACACACACACACACACACACAAATGCCAAACACAACAAAGACAAATTGAACTCATAAATATACTGTTTACTGTTCCACTTAATTAAAATACCTATAGTTATTTGAAAATATGTATGTATGTATGCATGCATATATATATATATGTGTGTGTGTGTGTGTGTGTGTGTGTGTGTGTGTGTGTGTGTGTGCATGTACGGACGCCCGTCGTCAGACTTTGATGCCTGAGGGTGCTTCTGAGCATTCTGGGTGGGCACTAATTTGTATTATGGGAAGATTTTTGTAAATTCTATTTTCTAAATCTGAGGTGCACCATTGAACAGTGAGGGAGCAGTGCCGTCCAGTGCACCCCCTTAACTACGGGTATGTATGTATGTCATTGTTCAGTTTTATTTCAAGATTTCTTGCCATTAGAGAAAGAGCCGGTTTCTAATCTAGATTCAAGGCCTCTTCATTGGAATGTCAACATCAACAAGGTATTTTTGTATGTATATATGTATGTATGTATGTATGTATGTTTTGTTTTGTTTATGTCTTCTCATGCATATAGTTGCATATCCAGACATGCTCATATATATATTTAAATGATAAACTTCTGGAACGTTTTACAGATTTTTACAGTTCCAGTGATGGATTGGATCTGAAGTCTTCGAATCAGCTTTCTCCTTTCTGGTTTTGAGAAGACTAATTTCTCAAGATTGGTATTTAGTCAGTGTGTTATATCCTAGTGCCTCAATAATTACAGGTGTAAACCTGAAGTTGTAATCTGGATAGAATAACTGCAAATTTCTCAATAGTTCGGCGTATGTATGTATGTATGTATGTATGTATGCAGAACGAGAGGAATGAGTACAACCGCTGGATTTGACTTTAGTATATATTTAGTGTTTATTTCATTGGAGCCTAAACCGAAAAAAACAAAAAGGTCAAATAGTTCAAAACAACGATTTGCCTGAAGCCTGTAAGGGAGGTAACTCTAAGGGGCACAAGCAGACTACCGTTTATATCATAACACTGCATTTAGGACAACGTATTTGGTAAACAGTCAAAAGTAGAAACAACACCACCGAGAAATTTCTTGGGTAGTAACAGTTTGTTACGTGGTGTAATTATATTCAGGGTAACGACTAAGAGTAGAAGTAATATGGTATACTCCCACTACTGCATGCCATCTGTTAACTCTCCTCTTACCTTTCGCTTCCTCCCCTTTCTCCCTCCCTCTTTCTGTCTGTAAGTGCATGTTTGTTTATTTATATACATACAAATTGCGCGAATCATGTGAATACACGTGCGCCAACACATATACGCAAATGCACATACACTCACACACACACATGAAGATTGCTTAGTCATCTCTCTATTTGTTTTTTCTTGTTTTCTCTGTTTACATATATAACCTCCCACTCTATATATAGCATAAGCATCTAACTGTCTATCTGTCTTTCTCTATTTGTTTGTATACATCATAAAAACACTTGAAAATATGTATGTATCTATCTATCTATCTATCTATCTATCTATCTATCTATCTATCTATCTATCTATTTGCGCGCGTGGAAGTTGTGATTGCGTGCTTGTTTTATAGTTTGCGTACTCAATGAACATGCCCCTCAGTACTGTCAAAATTAATATTTGGTATTTTTCCTAACTTTGTAAGTTTGTGTGTGGTAGAGCTGTCAGAGTGTCGGGTAGAAATGATTTGCAGTATTCGTTCGGGCTCTCGGCGTTCAGGGTTCAAATCTCGTCGAGGTCAATTTTTGTCTTTCTTCCTTTCGGGGTCGATAAAATAAAGTACCAGTCAAGTACCGGGATCGATAGAATCGATTAACCTCTCGTTTTAATTTTGTGTCTATGTTAGAAACATACATAGGTACATCTATCTATCTATCTATCTATCTATCTATATGAATGTATATACATACATACATACATATACGAATGTATGTATATATGTATTCATACATACACATATATATCTGAATGTAAATATATATGTACACATACATATATGTACACGCACACACACACACACACAGACAGACACACACACACACACACACACACACACACACACATATATATATATATACACACTCACACACACACACATATATATATATACACACACACACACACACATTCAAATTTAGGCTTCGGCTAGTTAGATCCTGGGCTAAGACTCACTACCTGTTTAAACCTTTCAATCATAGTTTGAGACACAGTAGCCAACACTTGTCTGAAGTTGTTATTGACTGACAATATACAGGTGACTGTGCTTTGTCAGGTATTTCTTGGGGAATTTGTCCAGGAACCATTTGGATGTAATGGGATCATTTGTCCTCTTATTGATTTGTTTCGATAAGTGTTTAATAAAGCTGAACCAGCGAATGTAAAATAGTTGCGTCGCAATGTGTTTGTGTTGTTAGTTCAAAGGGAGTGTAGTACGGGGAACGTAGGACCGGGTGATTTTTACATTTGATGTTAACATCATCGGGGCAATGCTTACATTACAGTTTCCACATATTGTACAACTGATGTGTTCTCAGACAATTTCATTAATATTTTATATATATATATATATACATATATACATATGAACGAAAACTCCGAATAACCTGTCCTTGTTTTCTTTGTATCGTCTATCTGGATGTTTTGTGTTCCTTTCCCATTTTGTATTATTTATATGTATATTTATTATATATATGTATATATACATATATATGTGTGTATATGTATATATATATATATATATATATATATATATATGTGTGTGTATAT
>NC_068984.1:84298653-84304602 GCF_001194135.2 Octopus bimaculoides
ATATATATATATATATATATATATATATATATATATATATATATAGGTAGATAGATAGATAGATAGATAGATAGATAGATGGCTAAGATCAAGGTCTAATATTTACTCTTATCAGTTATATATATATATGTGTGTGTGTGTGTGTGTGTGTGTATACAGGGTGTCCACAAAGTCTGGGTACATGAAGTAAAAAAATCATAACAAACAATTAATTATAAGAAATAATAATTTCTTAAAGTATGTGTTAATTCCCATGTACCCAGACTTTGTGGATACCCTGTATATATATGCATTACTGGTTTCAGTCATTCAACACCTGTTTTCCCGGGGCACCAATTCCGACTAATCAGTCGTTGCTATCGATTCCAGTACTTAACAAGTACTCTCCTTGGTCGAACCCCTATGTTATTGGATGAAACGGATTACAACACAAACAACACTGGTTTGGTGTTCGGTATAAACATAAATATGTACATGTTTGTATTTATGTATGAATGTGTGTGTGTGTGTGTGTGTGTGTGTGTGTGTGTGTGTGTGAACGCATCTATTTGCACGTATATGTTAAAGACATGAAACTAAATGAATATATCGGAGGAAAGAAAGAGAGAGAGAGAGAAAGAGAGAGAGAGAAAGAACGGTAAAAACGTAAGTTTTCCAACTACTTTAATGTCAAACATTCATCTAGTTAATAACAGTTTAGTTAGACAATTAAATAACTAGTAGTAAATAGTTAATTAAGAAGCAAAATGGAACAAAGATAATGAATTAATTAGACATTACGTATAAAAAGGAACAGTTCCTACCTGAGCAGAAATCCCTCAAATTGGTAAACCAAAGCAGAATGAGGACTGAAGGAAAAGAGCAGCTAGTCACATCGATATCAGCTGTATTCCACGGTAGATAGTGTTGTGTTATAGACCGATATAGGATATTAAAAGTATTATTGATATTAATTCATTATATCTCAACGTATGTGTGTGTGTGTGCGCGCGAGTGCGCGCGTATGTGTGTGTGTGCCTATGTGTGTCTGTGTTTGTGTTTTGATATATTTATGTAAACATTTGAATCCGTTCGCAATATTAGACGTGTGTGTGTGTGCATGTGTGATTGGATTGTTGTTGCTAATTATTATTATTATTATGATTATTATTATTATTGTTGTTATTGTTACTTCTACTACTACTATTACTACAACTACTGCTTCTACAGGAGCTGGGGAAATGTCCGAGAGAGTAAGAGATCCAACTTAATAACGCTGTATTTAGTAGTTTCCTTTCTCGTGTTTCTGGGTTCGAATCTTCCTGTGGACTTCTCTACTTTACATTTCATGACTACGAGGAGAAGAACGAAAGGAAGGTGTAGAAAAGTAAGTACCAGTAATATGCTGAACACTCAAGTCAACAGAAATTTAATTTCTACTTCGAGTTTTCTTTCTCTGCCTTGTCAAAAATGAAATTGTGGGTCACTCACTATCGGATTCCGTTAACTTTTTCTTTAACATACCACACCGGATCGTCACGGATATTCTCGTGTAATTATCATTAACACTCTGTTTTCGTTCTTTGTTTCCATTTGTTGTTTTGCGCTTATTAATGTCCTTCATCCATCGCCCTTGCAGCAAAGAGAAAATCATTATTATTATCACAATATAAGCCTGAGAAAAAGTATTGAGAGAAAGAAAGAGAGAGAGAGAACACTTGCTCTTCGGCAGTCACGGTAATCCTGCATATATGGGGGTTTCCTCGACTGGAACTAGGTAGCTGTATCCCTATTGAGACCTACATAAATACCATCGTTTTTTTACAATTTGTCCATGTAATGTCTCCTCCATTCCACGCCCTTGTGGCAAATAAAAGAAATAATATTAACTATTATTATTAGTAGTAGTATTATTATTTCAGTTGCTAGTAAGAGCGTTTTCTCCTGTATGTTCTTTTCTTTCGTTTGAAAGTCCCTGAGACAATCAAGGAAATCACCACGATTATTAACATTATGACAGTAATAATATATATTTCTTCGAGTGTAAAAAGAAGGTAAAAAGAGGGCTGTTTTGTTATTTACTGTTTGCCTTTGTTTGTTTTTAAAGAACCGGCGGGTGCTGCATGTTCACCAGTTGATCCGACTACGCTAAATGTCTGTTGTGCAATAAAGTTCCTGTAAACATGTTTCTATGTTTATCTGCCAAGAATACCAGATGCTTTACTACTGCTCTTCTACTGTTTCACTACTGCTGCTCTACGGCTATTCTACTGTTGTTCTATTGCTGCTCTACTGCTGCTTGCACACGCACACACATACATATTTCATTCATACGTACAGAAAAAGTAACACAAGCACACACATAGCCGTACATGCACAAATAGGCCACCCACGCGCACTTGCAAAATTAATTAAAAACACACACGAAAAAAAATCATAAATATAAACAACAGAAAACACGTGACTAGTAAAGGAGTGAGTTGATATGATACCTGAAGTTGTGTCTGTGTGGGTGAATGTTTGTTTACATTCACACTCACATGGATAAACACACGCACCCCCTTTACACACACAAAACATACACACGCGCATATACATATCACGCACACACACACACACAGACACACACATACGGACAAACTAACACAGATGCAAACAGGCCGGGCGAAGTTGGTAATATGAAATGTAAACTCTTTTGCAAACTGCTCATTAAGTATTTTAATAATCAGCCCGCATGTGTGTGTATATGATATATGCGCGCGCGGGCGCGGGCGCGTGTTATGAGTAGATTGCGGCTATGTTGTTGGCACTCCGTCGCTTACGACGTCGAGGGTTCCAGTTGATCCGATCAACGGAACAGCCTGCTCGTGAAATTAACGTGCAAGTGGCTGAGCACTCTACAGATACGTGTACCCTTAACGTAGTTCTCAGGGATATTCAGCGTGACAAGGCTGACCCTTTGAATTACAGGCACAACAGAAACAGAAAGTAAGAGAAAGTTGTGGTGAAAGAGTACAGTAGGGTTCGCCACCATCCCCTGCCGGAGCCTCGTGGAACTTTAGGTGTTTTTCGCTCAATAAACCCTCACAGACCGACCAATGCCCTGTGAATGAATTGGCTAAACAGAAACTTAATGACAGTCCGCTGTGTTGTGCACGTGCGTGTGTGTGTGTGTGTGTGTGTGTGTGTGTGTGTGTGTGTGTGTGTGTGTGTGTGTGTGTGTGTGTGTGTGTGTGTGCGCGCGCGCGCGCGCGCGTATGTGTACAACTGAGGCAGCGTTAGTACAAAATAACATTGTGTATAATTGTAAAAGCATAGAGTTATAGTGTTAAAACAAAAACAGAAATATGTCAGTAGTAGACGTAAGACGTCCAGGAGCGGCAGTGGCATTGCTAAATACGTATTCCTGTCTCTTTGAGCTTCGTCAGTACCAAGTATCCACTGACAACTGCATGCTAAGACAAAATCAATCACTTCTGATATAGTAAAACAGTGATTGAAAAAATTCTTCATGTCCTAATTAACTGGCAGACTGAATAAAAAATTATTACGATCGACAGAAGCAATGTTAGTTTTAAGTAGCAATTTGTGTATCATACTTAGAGCATATACACCGTTGAAAACTCGATAAACTGCGGTGTTCGTCTCGAGAAAGCATCACTTAAAGACGTACAATAGTAAAAAATAAAACCCATAAAAATATAACCGAAACAGACGAAAGTCATATTACATGTGTGTGTGTGTGTGTGTACATGTACACACTCACATACACACACACATACATGTACATGCGTGCATGTGCTTGAGAATACTATGTGTATATATGTATATATATATGTATGTTTGTATGTATATAATAATATAAATAATATATATATGCATATATACATACATACATGTACATACCTACATATGTATGTATATACACATGCATATATGGATACAGGACGTCAAAAACCGTGAAAATGGAAAACGAGAACATGAAAAACAAAAACATGGAACACGAACTTTTTTTGTTTGTTTTTGAACAACGAAAGAAACAAATAGAAAAACGAGACAGGCAACATAAAGAGCAATCCCTTCATCAGTTGTCCCCTGTTTTATCTACTCCGCGTTTCGAAGGTAGGGATAAGACGCGACTTTGTTAAAACATTCCTTCCCGCAAAGCAAACTAAATAAAATTTGGGATTTTTTGCGAGGGTTAAAGTAGTAACAAAAACAGAGCAGTAAGAACAAAACAGTAAAAACAAACGATGTGGAGTGGTGAATGCAGGAAAAACGAGCTTTGAGAAGAGACAGGTAAAAGCACGTCTTGTCTTTAGGAAGGAAGTGGAAGAAAAAAAAGATAGATAGCTGTTGATCACGCGTGAGCAACGAGAGAATCAAAGAGGAAGAGTGAGAGAGAGAGGGAACGGTGACGGGGAGAGTAGAAGAATAGGGAAAGGGTGGGAGAGAAAAACAGAAAGGAAGAACAAGAGAGGGAGATAGATAGAAAAATAGAGATAGGATAGGAGTGCGCATCGGAATTATTACGATAAAACTTATTTGGAAATAGATGCGTGGCGTTCGATCATATAATAATATAAATAATATATAAATATATGCATATATACATACATATATGTATATACCTACATATATATATATATATATATATATATATACACATATATGGGTACAGGACTTCATAAAAACGTGAACACTGAGAAACTAGAACATAAAAAACAAAACATAGAAAACGAAGTTTTTTTCGAACAACCAGGCTGAGTAAAAAGTAAGTAACGTTTTAAAACATGAAATTCATCACACTATATTTCAACAATGCAGAAATTTTATTCATCAAAATAAGTATCATTACAATCAACACATTTTTGCCAACGAGTTACAAGTTTGTTTATTCCGGTAGAATAAAAATCTGGTGTTCCGGAGTTGATGAACCCTTTGAACGCACTTTCAGCATCGGTTTGATTTTTGAACTCCTTCTCTCCCAAAAAACCATCAAGATGCTTGAAAAAGTGGTAGTCAGTAGGAGAAAGGTCTGGGTAATAAGCTGGGTGGGGAAGAACTTCGTAGCCAAGTTCCCTCAACTTCTGGAGTGTCATTAGTGAAACGTGTGGTCAAGCATAGTCATAAAGAATGATTGGCCCTCTTCTGTTGATCAGTCTGGGACGGAGAAGTAGCTGTTTTTCGTTCATTTTTGCAATCTCAAGGAAATATTTTTCTGCCGTAATGGTTTTTCCGGGTTTTAAGAAGTTATAGAGGATGAGTCCAGCACTAGACTACCAAACACTCACCATAACCTTCTTTTTGAAGAGCTCAGGATTAGGGAAGGTTTTCGGCGCTTCATTTTGGTCCAACCACTGTGAAGAACGTTTTTCTTCATTATTGTACAGAATCCACTTTCCATCGCAAGTTACAATACGGTCGAGAAATGGATCGGTCTGGTTACAGAGAAGAAGCGACGAGCAAATTTCATATCTGCACATTTTCAGATTTTCATTCAAATCGTGTGGTACCCATTTGTCGAGCTTTTTGATTTTCCGATCGCATACAAATGGTTGCAAGCAGTTTTCTGGCTAACTTGTTCTTTTGCCAGTTCTCGAGTGGTTTTACGTGAATCTTTCTCAATGACGATCTTTAATTAACCGTCATTGAGAAAGACCACTACGCTCACGATCTTCAAGGCTCAGATCTCCACTGCGAAATCGTTTGAACCATTTTTGAGCTGACCACTTACTGGTCATTTCCTCACTAAGCGTTTCGTTGATATCACGAACAGTTTCAGCTGTTTTACGTCCTTTCTTGAAGTTGAATAGCGAAATTGCTCGAATATCGCGCTTTGACAGTCTCATTTCAGATGATTGTAACAACGGTGAAAAAAAATATCAATGCTAATTTATTGATGCATTTGGACAAGTCTATGTCCGTATTATCACCCAATTGCAAAAAAAAAAAAAAAAAAAAAAAAAA
>NC_068984.1:84304612-84306095 GCF_001194135.2 Octopus bimaculoides
CATAACTCTGCAAAAATCCGGTACAAATTCTTCATGGTTCAAAACGTTGCTTGCATTTTACTCAACCTATTACACACACACACACACACACACACACACACACACACACACACACACAAACACATGCATATTATGCGTATGTGTGTGTGTGTGTAAGCTCGTGCAGATGGGGATCCATTTGAGCCAGATGGTATAGACCCACAATGTTTTAGGCACCCATTCACACTTCTTAAATATATCGTTATAGTTCTTTTTTTATATGACTTATTACTTATAAATAGATCATGTACACTTATGTTCCTGATAGGGGTGGGTCTGTGCTATTATGCGGCACATGAGGCAAGTGCCTTTTTCGGTCGCCTCGGGCCAACCAATGTCTTGCGAATGAATTTGTTCAGCGAAATTTGTGTTGAAACCCGTCGTATATATGTTTGTGTGTACATACATGTGTGTGTGTGCATGTCACGCACCATTTGACAACCGGTGTAGGTTTGTTTATGTAACTTAGTGGTTTGGTAAAAACAAGCTGATAGAATAAGCACCGGATTTAAAATAAGCTCGATTTGATCGACTGAAACTCTTCAAGGCGGTGCTGCAGCATGACCACACCACTGTCAAATGGCTGAAACAAAATATGTGTCTTTGTGTCTGTGTTTGTCCCTCCATCACCACTGCTTGACAACCGGTGTTGGTGTGTTTACGTCCCCGTAACCTAGCAGTTCAGCAAAAGAGATCAATAGAATATGTACCAGGATTAAAAAAAAAAAAGAGAGAATAAGTACTGGGGCTGATTGGTTCGACTAAAATTCTTCAAGGTGATGCTCCAGATTGGCCGCAGTCTAATGACTGAAACAAGTAAATAATAAGATAAAAGATACATACGCACATACAACAGAAGATACACACACACACACACACACACACACACACAAAAGCAAATACAAATAGCAAAAAGAAAAAGAACAACAAAAGTCTAAGAGGCACTCGGTTTTATCTGAACCTAGGATTAATGGGATTAATTTTACTACTTTCGCGTCTTCATAGACTTCATGCAGCAAAGAAAGCCTTAGGAAAATTAGACAAATTGATCCCATTATTCTGTCATATGGTGAGATAAAATCTGTGGAGTAACCACTTTGTTTACTGTTCACAACGAAGCAAAAACTGCATGTTTATTTAAGATAAAATAGAGTAGAATGGTGGAGGCGCAATGGCCCAGTGGTTAGGGCAGCGGACTCGCAGTCATAGGATCGCAGTTTCGATTCCCTAGACCGGGCGTTGTGAGTGTTTATTGAGCGAAAACACCTAAAGCTCCACGAGGCTCCGGCAAGGGATGGTGGTGAACCCTGCTGTACTCCTTCTCTCACTCTTACTTCCTGTTTCTGTTGTGCCTGCAATTCAAAGGGTCAGCCTTGTCAGACTGTGTCACGCTGAATATCCCCGAGAACTACGTTAAGGGTACACGTGTCTGTGGAGTGCTCAG
>NC_068984.1:84306995-84307497 GCF_001194135.2 Octopus bimaculoides
ATATATATATATGTGTGTGTGTGTATATTTTTGTGTCTGTGTTTGTACCCCCACCCCCACCCAACATCGCTTGACAACCGAGCTGGTGTGTTTACGCCCCCGTGACTTAGCAGTTCAGCAAAAAGACTGAAACAGGTCAAATGACTGAAACAAGTAAAAAGAGAGTATATATACGCACTATGGTACTGA
The DNA here is from genome assembly GCF_001194135.2 of Octopus bimaculoides. Lineage (NCBI taxonomy): Eukaryota > Metazoa > Mollusca > Cephalopoda > Octopoda > Octopodidae > Octopus > Octopus bimaculoides. The sequence goes on from NC_068984.1 coordinate 84,307,185, forward strand.
TCGAGCGCCCCACAAAAAATATACGCCCCGTGGTGGGTAGAAAAACTATTGGTAAGACAGCAGCAACATGATGCTGTTACCAGTAGCAACCCGACGCTGTCTATCTATCTGTCTGTCTGTCTGTCTGTCTGTCTGTCCATTTGTCTCATTGTCTATCTATCTATCTATCTGTCTGTCTGTCTGTCCATTTGTCTCATTGTCTGTCTGTCTGTCTGTCTGTCTGTCTGTCTGTCTGTCTGTCTGTCTGTCTGTCCATTTGTCTCATTGTCTATCTATCTATCTGTCTGTCTCTCTGTCTGTCTGTCTGTCTGTC
>NC_068984.1:84308089-84310309 GCF_001194135.2 Octopus bimaculoides
CTCTCTCTCTCTCTCTCTCTCTCTCTCTCTCTCTCTCTCTCTCTCACACACACTCACACACACACACACACACACACACACACACCCTGTCACTGTTAGAGTTACGTAAATTACACAACACTCGTATTTTTTGTCACCGACATCTGCTACACCTTCTGCTGTTGCACCTCTAAATCTAGCCCACTCTTATTTTACTTATCTCACTCTTACACACTCTTTTTATCCTCTTTGCAATGTGATGTGAATAGATGAAAGAGAGAGCCTAAAATGCAAAGGTTACTTTGAACCATGAGCGGCACTATGATAGTGTTCCTAGTAGAGGTGAGATATCATGGGGTTTGTTGCTAGATCCATTATATCGTAGCTGGCTGGCTGTGAACTTAGGAAAGACGTAGAAGAGCAGTAATTTCTGAACTGGTGGGGCGAGCGGACAATGCTTCGTCATATGTCCGAGAAGGCAAAATCTGAGAGCACAAAATAGTTGCTAGATGGCTGGATTGATTGTAGTATCACGCAATATGGAGTAATGACTGTGTAGAAGACAGGGAGAAGAGACGTGCTATAGTGTGGGACAAAAAGAACTCGGACATTCCTTGTGCGCATCAAAATTGTTCGATACGCTCGAAGATGCGACTTGTTCGTAGGGACCGAAGGGTAATCAGTTTTCTTGTCTGGTGACTATATTAAAACAGGGTGTGTGGTTGACGCAGCAGAAAGGGCTACGGTCAGACATTTCATGTTCCTCTAGGTAAGGATGGAGAAGCGGTGCCGCACAAGTAGATTTTCTGAAATGCGTGTAGGAGTGACGAGCACGTCTCAAATGAATGAGCCTATTCTCAGTAGGTAGCTTTAGACACTCACTCTTGGCACCTAGAGTAATCCCAGATCTGTGTATTCACCGTTTGTCTTTGTTATATCATCTGGTGTATCACCCTGCCGAGCTGGAAGAATCGGGAAAACACTGGAAAAACTACTTTGTGGTATTTGTTCCGACTCTCTTCGCTTTGAGTTAAAATTCCGCCCAGTCTACTTTATTTTTCCGTTGTTGATAAAATAAAAGACCTGCCGATTGTTTCGACTAACCCCTTTCTTCAGACTTTAGCCCTTTTGATTATAGAAGGAGCAATTATTTGAAGGCGGCAAACTGGCAGAATCGTTGGCACGCCGGACAAAATGCGTAGCGATATTTCGTCCGTCTTTATGGCCTGAGTCCAAATTCCGCAGAGACTTTGCCTTTTATCTTTTGGGGATCGATAAAATAAGTACCAGTTGAGTGCTGCGATCGGTGTACATGACTAACGCCCTTCACCAAAATTTCAGGCCATATGCCTATAGTAGAAAGGATTATTATCATCATTGTTGTCATCACTTTATAAAATATATTTCCATTTCGTTTCGTTTCTGTCTGTTTTGTTTCTATTTGGTTTATGTTTTAAGGCTTTTCATTACATAAAATTCGAGGTCTGGAAATAGACAAGCCCGAACACATTTGTAGTAGTTCCTGTTCCTTAATAAAGCAGAACAACACGAGATGGAGGACAGAAAATGATAATGCTGCTGCTTCAACAATGAACCAGTTTGATTGTGTTTCCTGTGAAGTCGCCCTGAACCGATGGTAATTACAACCAAGAGAGATTATGGTCCAGATAAACTGACTTCAAAAACTATCGATCTGATTCACTGAAGTGTTTGCATATCACTGTGTGTGTGTGTGTGTGTGCTTGTAGGTGTGCTCACCCACCTACATACACATTCTATAACAGGTTACGCGAACAATTTCTGCTCCATTGATTTTCTTCGTCCTGTATACATTGTATGCTTGAGAAGCTTACACCTACCATTATATGTGTGTGTGTATATAAATAAATAAATATATATATATAATTAGAAAATGGAGGATAATATGCTGAACCCAACTACTTGCAGACGGTGTATCCCGTTGAATTCATTAATTTAATTCATAGCAAAAGTGACAAAAAAGGAAGAAAAGAAAGAAAGAACCAAAGCACAGGTGTCTATGGCAGACTATGTTATTCTGCCAACATGGTTTACATATAGAAGTACAAGGTACATAAGGAATTAGAGGATGAACAGAAATTTAATCTTACAGCTGTTTCGGCCTAGTTTTAGCCGAAACAGCTGTAAGATTAAATTTCTGTTCATCCTCTAATTCCTTATGTACCTTGTACTTCTATATGTAAACCATGTTGGCAGAATAAC
>NC_068984.1:84310647-84314513 GCF_001194135.2 Octopus bimaculoides
TATATATATATATATATATATATATATATATATATATATATATATATATATATGTATGCATGTATATGTACATATACATACATACACACATACATATACACACACATGCATACACGCACACACGTGTGAGTGTGTGTATGTATGTGTGTATGTATGTGTGTGCGCGAGTGCGCGTGTAGTCCTCTAAGTTTAGTTGAGAACGTTACCAAGTCCATCAACAGACCTGACCCCATCTTCAGAATGTGATGATAGTGACACTGCTAAGGTTGCCCTTTTGTGATATTCAACAAGGTGTGATGGGAATGATATTGTAATTGATAAAATCATCATCATCGGATTTCAAAGTATTTAACTACTAGCAAACGCACCTGTCCTTTGGACGGTTTAAGTTGCTTTGGTGGTATTTTTTTCACCAAATAATTGAACTACCGAGAAGGTTTATGAGCAGCACCGCAATCTATGTTTCCGATTAACCTAGGAACAGAAAACCAATTGAAGGCTGGTTACTGAGGAGGTCTTTGTACTTAAATGATCATAAAACATATAAGTTTGCAAGCGATGCAATGTAGAGCTACTGAAGTGTTTGGGGAGTAGATTACAGATAATGACTACAAAATATAGTTGTTTTTCATGAAAGCGAAATTTCTTGTCAGAAACAGCCATATAAATGGTGTAAGGAAATTGAAGGAAGACATTGAAACTTCCCCTCTGCGAGTTTATTTTATTCAACAGCAAAGGAAGTTATTTTTTCGGAGAGAAATATGATTGGTACGTTCAAAAAATGGCAATATAATACCTACTTCAAAAAGTAGGGTTAAAGGAATGTATTTGCTACATGCTTACAGTGTACGACCACTCTGAAACTGACTTCAGGGAACGAAAAATGAAGACATGAAGAGTTTGACTTCAGTTCGCGAATACTGCTTTGAATCTTTAGCAGTTCACACTGAAAAGATTTCGCGTACAAAATATCATAATGGATGGGTAAATAGGCATCCTTAAAGTGAAACAATGCATTGGTAGGTAAACAAAGGTATCAACAAATAGAAGAGAGGGAAGAGAACAGCACCTTTCAAGTAACTCAGAATAGGTAAAGGTAAGCTTGCCAAAGTTTAATGCAGTTTAACCATGGAGATTAAGATTGTTTGGTATTGGATATTCATCGCGTACAGTGTTCCTAGTCAATTTAATCACCGTCGCAGGTGGACAGTCGAAATAAATAAATAGACAAAATCCTTTCACTTTTATAATATTCTCTAACCAAGTAATAATACACAATTATGGCGAAGGTAAAGAATACGCACAGCACCCGTTTTCGGTGTTTATGGTTAGAATTAGGTTTAGGGTTAGGTTTAGGGTTATGGTTGGGGCTAGGGCTACATTTAGGGTTCGGGTTACGCCAAAAATGGGTGGTGTGCGTATTCTTACTTCTGCCCAGAATTACAACATATAAATAAATAACAGGTGGACAGTCGAATTAAATAAATAGAAAAATCCTTTCACATTATTTACATTATTTACAATTGACGGATTTTTGTCCTCATCTTGTTTGTTAAGACAACTTTTCAGCTGATATACCCTCCAGCCTTCATCAGGTATCTTGGGGAAATTTTGAACCTAGGTTCTCATTCCTAAGGTATTTTTCGATGTTATTATTATTATCATTATTATTATTATTATTATTATTATTCAGGTCACTGCCTGGAATCGAACTCGGAATCTTGGGGTCAATAGCCCGCGCTCTTAACCACTACGCCATATGCCCATGGGCATATTCTTTCACTTTTATAATATTCTCTAACCAAGTAATAATACACAATTACAACATATAAATAAATAATAAATCAGAAAATGTGAAAACCACTAAAAAATATTCTTTAATGCCAGTATCGGACCATATATATTAAAAAAAGTATGGACGACCCTACAAACAAAAAAAACTATGTACATACAACGAATTAGAGAAAAACCTGTGTAAACCATCGTTTTTCCCGGTTTGTCCAACTTTGGCTTGTATTAGATAAAGATAAACTATTTATTACTGTTACTAAATTTTCTACAGCCACCTTCACATTCCATGACTACCATTGGGATTGATCAGGTAATCGAATAAGGATGCTGGATTATTTTTCCGTTTTTGTTTACTTAATTTTTGAGAGCGGTCGGGTTCATTTTTAATATTCTCGTTTGTGAGAGCAGTCGAGTTTATTTAAGATATTCTCATTAAAAATCATCTCTGGCTAATCGTAGAGAGGACGTTGGTGTTGTAGTCGAGTCATTTGATTCCCTGTTGCATTTGATGTGAGTCTTGTTGTTTAAATTGCTGAAGGTCTACCGCACCTAATTGTTGTATTACTGAATTGTTAAATTTATTGTTACCTGTGAATTTTCATTTTTCTTCCCCATTTATGGGTGAAGTTGTGAATAATATCGTTATAGAAAGTCAACCAGTTCCAGCAGGCAGTTACGCTGCAGTGACTGGGAAAAGTCTAACGGCAGATGTATTGAAAGTTAGAGAAATTCAACTGAACGAAACAAATTTTAAGAAGTACAGTGAATTGTTAAGAAAAGAAGAAGACAGCCTGAGGCTGACGCCACCTAAGGAAATTATGGGAAAAACAGAAAAAAGGACAGTAATATACATAACGCTGTCTATTGCTATAAAAAGAGTTGAAATGGCTGCAGTAGAGACAGTCGAAGAATGCATGAAAGAAATCAAAAGTCTAACTACGTACTACACCAAAAGAAAGAAATATGGCACAGTGGAGGTACGCTTCACGAGCGAACAAGAAGCGATAAAACACTCCACTGTGCCTTTGAGATCAACTGAGTAGCTACTACCAACCTACTGTGGCAAGCGTGCGGCCAGAGTGAGGATTGGTAGAGTGCCCCCAGAAATTGACGAGGCGTAGCTGGTGGCAGCCATCCTCGATAATACAGAAGAGGAAACCAAAATACTTAAAATCACAAGAACTACGGAGGTAAACTGATGGGATACGGCCTTGAGGTGTCGGTTCACATCAGTTTACCAGACCTCCACAAAATTGCAGAGGAATTGGTGTTGCCGGAGGTTTCAACCGCAGAAGAGCAAAGTATGGAAGAACAGTATACAGTGGTGAAGAGGATGAAGAGTAAGGTGAACTCACCACCAAAAAGTTCTAGGAAGAAAAGAAAAAGAAATGGAGAGGAGACGCAGAGCGTGGAACAAGGAAAAGCGGACGAGCAGAGAAAAAAATGAAAGGCCGACAAAAGTAAGTGAAGGGGTCGAGGAGCGAAGACAGAAACCTTTACCAACAATCGTCAAGGAGGAGAAAGTACAGAAGAAAAAGGAAGATGAAAGAGAAATGATAACAATAAAGAATGAGACATACAGAGATAGAAATACCAGCAACAGTAGACGAGATTGGTGAAGGAAATCAGAGACACCGAAAGGAAAACAATGAAGAAATATGATAAAGTACACAAAAAGTGTAGAAACTGAAAAAAAGATTGCAAAACGAAGAATGTAATTAGAATTAAATTGCCATCCAATGAGAAAAATGTAGGTTTGAAAGCTGTTCTGCTGGAAAGAGAGAGAGAGAGGAGAAAGGTTAAAGGAATTGTTTGGTGAAAAGTTAGAAGTGACACCGGTACAGTATCGTTTTGATTAATTGCCACCGGTGGTGGCATTCGAAGATTTAACGGAGTATTTGGTGTAAATGAGGGTGAGGAAATTTAAGAACTGAATAATTAATGACTATGTAAATTTAAAAAAAAAAGAAGAAAAAAGGGAAAAACAACAGATACGAGACAGAATATTGAACTGTTAGTAAAACGTTATATAAAAACAGTAAAATGAAACTGCCTGCTTATGGGAGGGGGGGGGG
>NC_068984.1:84314732-84321250 GCF_001194135.2 Octopus bimaculoides
TTTTTTTTTTTTTTTTTTTTGAGATTTTAATTTCCTCAGAAGTTTTAATACTTTTTTCGCTTAGGGACTATTTCAAGTCGTTCTGTTTGTTTATGATTTCTGGTGTATCGCAGGTTCGAACGGTGTACCTTCGCCGAGCGACGTTACTGGTTGTGTCAGTCCACTATTTATTCTTATTTTTATTGCCCACAAGGGGCTAAACATAGAGGGGACAAACGGATTAAGTCAATTACATCGACCCCAGTGCGTAACTGGTACTTATTTAATCGACCCCGAATGTATGAAAGGCTAAGTCGACCTCGGCGGAATTTGAACTCAGAACGTAGCAGCAGACGAAATACCGCTAAGCATTTCGCCCGACGTGCTAACGTTTCTGCCAGCTCGCCGCCTTAATCCACTATTTATTCGTAGTGGACCAGCCCACTTCTCGTCTGGGGGCGTCCACCACAGCACCTCCCCCTTTGAGATTTTTTTCTAAACACACAGAATTATTATCATTTTCTATTTCCACGACTTTTCATTTACTAGTTGACATTTCCGAGGCCGCGATTGGAATTTCACCGCTGGTGACTTTGCTGCGAGAGCACAACCTCTTCAGGATTTCACCAATTGTTCAATACCACGGTCGATAGTAGGTCAATACATATAACTCCTCATTACTGATTTCATTCTTGAAATACCAGGGTGTCCCATAAGAAATTCACTTAACACACATTTGTGTAGTGCAGCTGGCACTACAACTCTTTGTGCGTACATCAACACATCATCACACAGAGAAAAATGGCTCGCATTTGTGTTACGTATATTTTTATTTTCTTTTACCTTCAATGTTTCTTTCATCTTTGCAATGAATTTGTTATTCTCTGATTTTAATTTTATATCTTGAACAGTTACTGGCAGCTCCCGAATGACGTTACACAAATGTTTTTTGTATTTCATTTTCCGTTCGCAACGCAGCAATCATGGCACCTGCGAATAGTTCCGTATTTTTTGGAATTAGCCTTGATAAACAATTCGCATGGCGTAACCTCTTGGATGGTATATACTCCATCTTAAAGTCGTAACTCTATAATATCGTATCCCAGCGTTGTAACCTATTTGCAGTATGGTTAGGAATTCCTTTCTTCGACCCTAAAATTGATAATAATGGTCGGTAATCAGTTTTTAGCCGAAAACTTCTACCGTACAAAATTCTGTGAAATTTCTTCACGGCAAAAATGATCGTTAGAGCTTTTTTTTTCTATTTCACTATAGTTTTTCTCTGCTGCTATCAGAGAACATGAGGCATTCACCACCGCCTTCACATTACCGTTTTTATATTTGTATAGCATTACTGCTCCTATGCCGTATTCAGAAGTGACAGAAGCTACAACAATCTCCGCTGTAGGATCAAAATGAGCCAGCGGCAAATCTGATATTAATATTTTTTTAATATCGTTAAACGCCTTTTGACAATTATTTGAACAATTCCACTTCACGTCCTTTTTAGCAAATTATTTAATGGAGCTCTCAATTCATGCATACTTGGTATATAATTTTGATAATAATTCGCTAGACCTAGACAAGTTTGTAAGGTCGTTATATCAGTCGGAGGAAGCATGTTTTCAATTGCGTCTGCTCTCGATGGGTCCGGTCATCGTCCATTCCTGTCGATAATTTGTCCTAAATACTTAAGAACGGTTCACATTCTTCCTCACTCAGTGTGAAATCGTAATCTCTTATTTTTCCAAAAGCACACTTTACATGCCCGACATGCTGATCACGAGATTCACTTTTAATTAATATATCCTCCAGCTATGGAATTGCGAATTCACAGTCCGCTAACATTGTATTCATAACTTTTGAAAAAATTGCAGTTGTGACTTTTAGACCAAATGGTAATCTGTTATATTTATATAGTCCTTTATGCGTTTTCACTGTTAGATATTTCGAGCATTCCTCGTCTACTATAATTTGTAGGCATGCATCGGAAAGATCCTGTTTCGAAAATATCTTGCTCCCGTTTAACTTCGCAAAAATATCCTCCGCAGTAGGTAGCGAATAGTGACGTTTTTAGACGTTCATTCAAGCCAGTGGGAAAATCAGCACACACCCTGATTCTTATTTTTTTTTTAATACACACCGTTGGAGCTGCCCATTTTGCATATTCCACTTTTTGGATGACTCCAATGTTCTCTAATCTTCATCGACATGTTTTATCGCAGCAAAAGGTAGCGTTCTTTTTGTTTTGAACACTGGTGTTGCGTTTTCCTTAATTTGGAAACATGCCTCAGCCTTTGTACACAAATCTAATTTATCCGACAGCACTTCAGGAAAAGCATTAAAAAAATTTTTTTTAATTTATCTGACACTTTATTCTTACTGGAGGAACAGTCATTTATGTTTTTACAGAACAGATTTATGGGGCGGTCCCATTAACACAAAATGTAATGTCGCTTACCAGACGCCCGGTGCACTTTTCGAAGTTTTCTTTAATGCAGGTTTCCCAATTTCCACGTGTCGGTATCAATAACTGTAATGTCACTACCTGTGTCTAGTTGTAGTTTCACGTTCGCGTCGTTTATTTTTACACACACATACTTTCTTTTTGGGGTGTCTTCACAACTTTCTGTTGAGCAAATCTTTTCAGAACAATTTTTTCCGACCTGTTTTGCTTCGCTAAGAATAACGAGCTTTTATGTCCTATTTTTTTGACAACTAAAACATTTCCGAGTTTTCAATGGACAGTCTTTCTTAAAATGCAGACATCCACACTCATAGCATGAATTTGGTTGTAACATTCTTTTTTCTTTATTTATTCCCGGTTGACATGTCTGTACTTGAGAAAAATGTTTTTCTTCGATTTTTCTTTTCCCGTTACAAGTTGATAATTCTTTGACATCCCTCTGCTAATGCCTGCAGGGTTAAATTCTGGTCCTCTTGTTCTAGTTTTGTAAGAATTCGTGCAAGTATTTCTGCATCTTTGTTTGCCGTCAAACCTTTGCACAAAGACGAGACGTTTAAACATCTCCGGAGATAATTCCTTCAGTTAAAATTTTTCGCACATTTTATTTACGATTCCGACGTAACTGACAAGATATTCGTCCGCTTCTTTTACTAAGTTCAAACACTCCCAACGTGTGTTGAATAGGGAACTCTTATCGCTGAACATTTTGGAGAGAAATTCAATTGTTTCACTTCTTTTTAGGCAAGATAAAATTGCATTATGTTTCATGTTCTGAAAGATCTAGTTTCTGTAGCAGTAGTCTCACTCTTTCATTGTATGTCCAACACTTGAATTCTTCTTTGAAGATTTCTTCGTATCTTTTGAAGTATGCCGAAAAAGTTATACCCTCTTTTAGGTTATAGCTAAATTCAGTTATAGCATTCGCTACGGCGTCTGCAGTGTTTCTCGACTTCAACATCAGTTCCAGCAACTGATTGTGTTGTAGTTGTTGCTGTTGTAGTTGTTAGTGCAACTCCTGTTGCCGCTTTCTCTGTTTTTGAAACTGTAATATGCTAGCTAATGGGTCTTCCATAATTAACGAATTAGAGGAGGCAGGTTTGGATACTACACTGATTAACATACCCATTCTGTTGATAAATATACGAGTGCATATCTTAGACGTCTGTATATGTGTGTGTGTGTGTGTGTGTATATATATATATGCATATATATCGAGTACACACACACACACACAGAGGCTTATGTGTGTGTCTGTTTGTGCGTGTATGTATGTGTGTGAATGCGTGTATGAATGTGTGCGCGCGTGCGTGTCAGTATCTAAAATATGCAGTTATTAAAATACGCACGTTTGCTGTTTAATCCACTCTTACTTCATCATTATTTTGTGAGAATAGCAATTTTCAGGCGTTGGATAAAATAATGGAAACATCACTTTTGTTTAATTATTTTTTCTATTGGCAATGTGACAAATTAAAACTTAATTTCATCCACATATAAGTATTCATATGCATTATGTATACCTTGTACTTCATGATATGGTTCTCGGTTTTCATTTTGTCTTTTTCTCTTACAGATATTTATATTTGACGTTAAGATGCATATGGACAAAGTTGGAGCACGGATGATTGGAGTTTCAGTCACTAAAACTATTCAATTGTTTAATGCTTTTAGAGTTACAGTCTCTAAGATCACATTGCCATTCCAAAACCAAGGCAAAAACCAGCCCTAGTGAGCATAATTCTGGGCTGAAGGCAAAGCTCGCAAAAGGGGAATGCAGAATCGTATTGTGTCTACAAACCATTGAAATATGGCAGCAAAAGTGACAGCAAATCTAAGCCATCATCTTGCCAACCCTGCATCAGCCAAAATCGTTCGCCATAACCGGCATAAAGCTGAAGAACATGAGAGGGCTGCAATTTCTAAATCTCTTCTGTCCCCCAACAACACTGATATGCAGAAAAAATGATGTCTAGACTATCAGAAGTGGTCGTTGGTTCATAGGAACAATGTCGTCTCTGGTGAATCATCATTCACCCCATCATCAGGGCGAGTTTATTTTTGGAGACAGCCGAAAGGGGCCTCCAATCTGGCCGTTTGGAAGCCTACAGTGAAGCATGCAGGCGACTCTGTGATTATTTGGGCAGCCATATCACAGAATTCACTTGACCCTTCAGTTGTTGTATATGGCAGCATTAACACCAAAGATTATCTGTGATTATCATGTCCAATCTATGGTACAAACATTATTCCCTGATGGTAATGCAAACTTCCAGAACAATAATGCATCGTTTGGTATGAAGAGCACAAAAGTGAAGTAAACTTCTTGGAATGACCCCAACAGTCACTGTATGTCAAGGAAATCGAACATTTATGGTATATTTAAGAGCATCAAGTAAAGAGCCGCTTCCCGCCACCATCGTCATTGAAAGAGCTAAAGCAGATTTTACATCAGGAATGTCTTAAAATTCTCCTAACAGCCGTTCAGAACCTGTACAAGTCAATTACTCAACGTATTAAAGCTGTGATTAATGTCAAGGATGGACCAACCCCGCATTAAATGATAAAGCTTCCATTTAACAAGACGTTCGAATTATTTTGTTGAAGCCATGTATATATTATTTGGTACATTACCAATTAGTAAAAACGAAGAATCGAAAACCATTACATTGAATTTCTCTCGAGAATCGCTACACGAAGACAAGATTTCTGTAGTATCTCAACAGCGCTGTTTGCAAGCTAAGCTTAGAGTCTCCACAATTTCCGAGAGAGTTCGTCAAGACGACAAGGTTCGATTCGGGTGGCCATGAAGATCATCAGATACTTAGCAACAAGGCTTCTTTCTTTGAAAGGCGTAATGAATTCATATTTACAAGAAAAAATTTTGTACTTTTCCTGAACCGAAACAAGCAGTTATGTTCTGTGATATATTTTGTCTTCTGAAAGTAAATCCAATCAAAATTGGTCTTTTTGAACATAGAATGCTATCAACTGAGATACTTTGCGGCTCTTGCATTTAGCTCATCATCGTCGTCAAGACCTCAAGTCATATCTGCCCCTATGTGTCGGCCCTCTGAAACTTCGCTTCCTTCACACTTTCTCCCCCTATTTTTCCTATGTCTGTCTTACTGAAAAAGTTTCAAGCAGAACATCAATCATATCAGTCTCACTACTATGGGATAACAACGAAATATGTGTGTAGGTGTGTGTGTGTGTGTGTGTGTGTGTGTACTTTCTCTTGCATAACAAGTAGCAAAGACCTCTACTAAAACTACCTGTAGGCAGTGAGTAATGCACTTCTTTTTTTTTTTTTTTTTTTTTTGGCATGCTAAACATGAATGAAACTGAATTGATATTCCTGATATTTACCCAGACGTGTTGATGACATCACCACCAATATTAGCCAATCATTCTCGTTGGATTTCAATTCTAGAAATGATATAAGAAACCTGATATATCATCAAAAACACCTACACATTGCATTGAAATTGCTTTTTTGTTATGTGTGTGTGTATGATATATATATATATATATATATACATATATATATATATATATACACATATATATATATACATATATACATATATATATATATATATATATATATATATATATATATATATATGTGTGTGTGTGTGTGTAAATGTATATATTATGTATATATACATATATACGTATACATAATATATATATGTGTAAATGTATATATTATGCATATATACATGTGTATATATATTTGTAGTGAAACTACCTCCCGCCATTAGATACAAACTACTATCGCCATTACATACAATCTTCTCATTTAAATATAAATAAATGCGAGCGTAGTAGAGAACCCATTCCTTGTCATCACGTGACTGATCATTATTCGAATCGGCAACTTCTTCGAACCGTTCCCGCCAGAACGCAAACTGACCAATCACGGCCCCTAATAAGGTCACGTGATAGAGTAAAATTCTGAAGCCATCGGGAGCCCATAGTTTGTTATAAATAGCTTTAACTCGGCAACCAAATTTGTCTCGGTCCAGTTTCTCTTTGAGAACTGTTCCGTGTACCACACGACAGCAGCAGC
>NC_068984.1:84321943-84335952 GCF_001194135.2 Octopus bimaculoides
TGTATAAATGTATATATTACGTAAATATACATATATACGTATACATAATATATATAAACATGTGTGTTCATGTATATTCATTATATATATATATATGTATATACAATCATTTATATCTATATACTTATATATCGTTTGTTATATATACATTCTTTTTTTCTTTTACTTGTTTCAGTCATTTGGTTGCTGCTATGCTGGAGCCCCACCTTGAAGTGTTGCTTTAATTGAACAAATCGACCTCAGAGCTTATTTTTGAAGCCTAGTACTTATTCTATCGGTCACTTTTGCCGAACCGCTAAGCTATGGGGACGTAAACACACCAAAACCTTCTGTCAACTGGTGATGGGGGTGGGGGGACAAACATAGACACAAAAACACTACACATATATATATATGCGACTGGCTTCTTTCAGTTTCCGCCTACCAAATCCACTCACAAGATTTTGGTCAGCCCGAAGTTGTAGTAGAAGACACTTGCCCGATATGCCACGTAGTGGCACTGAACCCGGAACCATGTGGTTGGGAAGCAAGCTTCTCATCACGCAGCTACAAGTACATAAGTATATATGTACATACTTTTTTATGTGTGTGTGCGTGCACGCACGCATTTATGTTTGAGTGTGTATGTATGTATGTATGTATGTACGTACGTATGTGTGTATGAATTTGTTTTGAAACGATTCCAGCATTATGTAATACCTTATTAATAGATAGTGAACTCAAGAAAATGTTTTGCGAAGCTCCAGCACTCTGTATAACGTATCAGTTAGGAGTCTTCGAAAAATCGGTCGGCAGTTGTGTGAAATTTTGATTTTCTTTAATACTTTCACTTCACTACTTACAGTGGGTGTTATAATCAGAGCGTGCAGGAACTGCGACGCCTACCTGCAGAGTTATAAAATAACAATTCAGCTCCAATATTTATTTATTTATTTATCTATTTACTTATTTATTTATTTGTTGTGCATTTTGTAGTATTACAAAAAGAAAGAGAAAGAAAGGATGAAAGAAAGAAAGAGGAAAGGAAAAAGAAATAGTAAAGACGTAGGCATGGCTGTTTGCGCTGCACCTTGAGCAAGTGTCTTCTGTCGCACCGGACCGACCAATGCCTTTTGAATGAATTTGCGGATGGAAACTGAAAGAAGCCAGCCATACGCACGCGCGTAATACATATATACACGTTTATACACATACACATACATACACACACATGTTTATATATGTGTGTACATAAATATATATGCATGTGTGTGTGGGTGTCTATGTTTGTGTTATATCCACTGCTTGATTACTGATTTTGGTTTGTTTACGTCCGCGTAATTTAAAGGTTCGGCAACAAAGACCGATAGAATAAGAAAATAAGTAACAGACTTACAAAGTAAGCATTGGTGTCGATTTGTTCGGTTAAACCCTTCAAAGGGGTGCCGCAACCCAATGACCGAAACAAGTAAAACGTAAAAGTGTCGGGAAAATGCTTTCCTGTAAACTTATGCACATCTTGCGTTCAGATTCTGTCGGGGGCTTCATCATTTTCCCATTCACCTTCTGTAGATCGATAAAATAAGTAATATGCGATCAAGATTTATTGCCTTCTTTTACAATGTGTGGCTTTGTGCCAATGTAAAACGTTATTTTGTTGTTCTGGCTTGAACTCAAATCAGTCATAACCAAAAGCTATGGTCAAAAGCTGACCATCCTATTCGATTTCTATTTTCCGTGTTTACAGAATGACGTCATTCAACCATCCAAAGTGTTGCTCTCCCTTTTTTAAGATGCTAGGGTGTGATTTAATGGGAATCTTGGCTGCTATTTCTAACAGGTGGCAGTTTGTTCGTTGTCCAGTTTTTAAGTTGATACCATTGTTCAATAAATATTTAAAGAACATCTTTAATCTATTAGAAATTTAGATACAAAGAAAACGAAGAAAGAGCAGAAAGGAAAAGAAAGAAAAGGAAAAATGGGGTGGGGTTAAGCAGCGGAAGATGGAGGGGGAAGGGTAATGGGCCACATATTCCAGAACAAATGGTATGATCAGATGCACTCCACGGTAATGACCGCAATGGCATTGCCGCGGAGAATGGTCGGCGACACTCCCTGCAACAGCCACTCCACCTCGGGAGGCTCATTTTCTAACGGGCCGCCATTTCGCGGAGGAAATCGGTAGTACGGGGTCCTAGGATAGCTGACGTCTCTCAACGGCGATTAGCACCAACTGATAGCGGCCGGACAGGCCCTAGTATTTATTGAGTTTTCTCTACTCCGCGTTACGGGTCCCTGTATTTATTGAGTTTTCTCTTCGCGTTACAGGCGGCGATACCCCCGGTTTTGCAGCAGATGTTGTAAGGCTGGGGGCCGATCGACTCAACCATTCTTACGCTGTCATAATCAACGACACACAATAAAAAAAAGTGTTAGTTCTTTGCTTTTCAGACCAATGGAGGGATAACTGGCTTGCTGGCTGGATAGAAGAATGGATAGACGGACAGGCGGACGAACTGAGATAGATGTATAAAAGATATATAAATAACTGGACAAAGAGATAGAAAGAGACAAATAGATTGATACAGAGATAAACAGACAGATAGACGGGCAGGTAGATAGAAAGACAGATAGACAGATTGATACAGCGATAAACAAACAAACAGACGGACAGGTAGATAGAAAGGCAGATAGATAGATCAATAGCGGTACAGATAGACACGCGCACGTAACACACACACACACACACATTGCGGGACACTGACGAGGAATTGTATTATTGACACTGATGAGGTAAACTGTAAGATTGCATAATGTTTATACTACTGTTATGGAATTATTACAGCATTTTGTTGAAACACGTGTATGTTCTATAAAGGAGTGAACACCATACCTTCTTTCTGCTTAACTCTGTGTGTGTGTGTGTGTGTGTGTGTGTGTGTGTATGTGTGTGCGCGCGCGCGTTTATGTATAAACTTTAAGTTAGTTCAAATATGTTTGTGATATACTTTAACTTCTAAAGGCAGTTTCACTGCAACTTACCGTGGAGAAAAATTTTCGTTTATGGTAAAGGTGCTTATGAGCAGCAAAGGTGGAAGAACCACCTCTACTGCTCAGTGCCACCTTATATCGAACTCCTAGATGCGTTTCTGGCTCTTTAGCCTTCTTCAGTAGAAGATACTGAAGAGAGGGATAACCCTGAGTAGATTAGAAAGCCATGACCTTAGAATGGAACAGTCAATATTAATGACTGACTTGTGCTGGTAGACCGCCCGGTCAGGACAAATGTAGTAGTAGCCGCGCTAAGCAGGAATGAGTAACACTTTGGTCAGTTCAAATATGTTTCTGACATATTTTAATTTCGAAAGGCAATTTTACAGCAGTTTACTTTGGAGAAAAAATTCTTGCTTATGGTAAAAGATGCTAAAACACTTTATCTGCTTAGTGTCACCTTTCTAATTCTTTCTACTACTACTACTACTACTACCGCTGCTGCTACTACTAGTACTATATGTATGTGCGTGTATATATATATATGTCGATAGACAGACAGACAAGTAGATAGATTATAAGTAGGTAGAGACGTAGGTAAGGAAAGACAGAAAGGAGAGAGAAATAAGAACAACTGTTACCATGTAATGAGGTATAACATCCTATCTTTGTTCTCTTTAAAGTTGCAACTGAAGCAGAAATGAGCTACAATTATGTTTTATGCAAGTAAATTTTTCTGTGAGGTGAATAGGTTACGCACAACGTACACCTCATTACACACACACACACACACACACACACACACACACACACATAATTGATGCTCTGTCGGTTACAGCGACGAGGGTTTCAGTTGATCCGGTCAACGGTAGAATCTGGTTGTGAAATTAACGTGTGATTGAGTACATCACAGACACGTGGCCTCAGGGAGATTCAGCATGACAAGGCTGGCCCTTTGAAATACAGGTACTCCTCATTTTTTGTCAGCTGAATGGATCGGAGCAACGTGAAACAAAATGTTTTGTTCATGAATAACACACCGCCAGGTATCGAACTCACGACCTTACGATTGTGACCCGGATACCCTAACCACTCAGCCACGCGCGCACACACACACACATTCACACACATACACACACATGTATATGTATACATGTATATATATATATATAGATAGATAGATAGAAAAACATACGTATGTATATATAAAATATATATAAAAATACACACACACATACATGTGGACGATTAATCCGAAATGCAAATGAAAAGTGAGTTGCAGTTGTTAAAATATGCACTTTTTATTCAGGGATACACTGTATATAATTCACTCGTAATCGAATAGGCTTTGTAATATATGTATATTTATACTCGTGTGTGTGTGTTTGTGTGCGCGTGAGTTTGTCTATGTGTTGTATGTGTGTGTGTGTTTATGCATTCATACATTCTCTCTCTTTCTATCTTTCTCTCATACACGCACATTTATACATAGCTCTATCTATCTATCTATCTATCGGTCTGTCTGTGTGTGTGTGTCTGTCTCTCTCTCTTTCTCTCTCTCTCTCTATCTTTCTAAGTATATGTGTATGCGTGTACATGTGTATATGTATATGTTTTTATATATATATATATATATATATATATATATATATACACACACACATACATATATGTCCATAAGCATATAGATATATCGATACATGCATGCATACATACATTCATATATACATATATACATTGGCTGTAAGAAGCCAGTGTGCGATTTAAAAGATCATGATATTGAAAACTAATATCTATATTGCATTTGAGCAACAAGTACGCTCTGTTTAAAATTTTATATGGTATTTGCAATCTCAAAAAACACTTCCTTTTTACAAAATAACTAAGAACTTGACCAGAAGACCAGAGTTAATTTCTAAGTGTTATCACAAGAACAAATATTTGAAGAAGAAATGATATGAGAAAGTGCCTATTAGCGGTCTGTCCGCGAGGCCAGACTTCGATCGCAATAAAAACACTCATGGTGAAACTTAATCATAACGTAATGACTGATGTTTGCTTGCATTTCAGCGTGCGAAACCAAAGTGGTTCTTTTCATGTAAACCGACACTACTGTACATTACAGCCGCCACAAGATGTGATTGGCTGTATTATATGTCGGTGGGTGTGCTGCTTATCTGTACAAGAAGCTTAGCGCTTACTGCTATAAAGTTACCAAATGTGATAATATTGCTTAAAGCACGAATCTAAATCTAAGCAGAGCTGCTGTAGGATTGGTTGCAAAAAGAAATCTGTTACACACTAATCCACGCACAGGTGTGTATCAGCTTACATCCCACTTCCCATGGGAATGTCTTTTTGTGGGAAGCCGTAAGCTCATCAGTACATAACCTGAATTACATGATACGGACTTAGCTTACTCCTGTCAGATCATCTTCCTTAGCGAATAGAACTGGTGTAACAGCAAATCCGACAATACCACGTCTTACGAAAACTTACTGTCATGTTTGGTTACGCATGTATGTATGTATATAGTTAGGTATGTAGTACACATGCATAAATATATGCGTATATATAGGTATATATGTATCTATGTGTGTGTATGTATGTATGTATGTATGTATACACACACACACACACACACACACACACACATATATATATATAACCTTTTGCTTGTTTCAATCATTAGACTGCGGCCATGCTGGTGTACTGCCTTGAAGAATTTTAAATAAATGAATCCATGTATTTTTTAAAGCCTGGTGTTTATTCTATTGGACACTTTTGCTGAACGGCTAAACAAAGCATCACTGGTTGTCAAGCTGTGGTGGGGAATAAAGGCGCGCGCGCGCACACACAAACACACACACGCGCGCACATATTCATATATGGCTCAAAATGTACAAAAAATAGAAGACAGTGACAGGTGAGAGAACAACTGAGTGTATTAATTTGACCCTCAGGAAAAGCGGAGAAGTGGAAAAGTCTTTGACACACCAGCATAGGTTGTCAAGCGATGGGTGGGGGGACAAACACAAACACACAAACATATATATACACACACACACATACACACATATATATATCTATGAAAGAAGCCCGTCGTATATATATATATATATATATATATATATACGACAGGCTTCTTTCAGTTTCTGCCTACCAAATCCATTCACAAGGCTTTGGTCGGTCCGAGACTATAGCAGAAGACACTTGCCCAAGGTGCCACGCAGTGAGACTGAACCTAGAACCATATTGGTTAGTAAGCAAGCTACACAGCAGAAGGACCCAGTTTCACTCGGGTTATAAACTCAAAGCCTTAACATAGTACTCTTTGCTTTTAATGTAATTTGACACCTTCCTTCTAGGCATGGTTAGGTAAATATTTCGTAAAGGACCCGTTCGTACCTCGGTGGGAAATGGGTTTTTTCCACAAGTTTTTTCGAGTGCATTCAAACACGCTGCAAGCCTCTTTTTTTCCGGAAAAGAAAGTGGAGGAGGGGGGACCGCGGAATTTCCCCACCAACAGGGGTTTGTTTCGCAGGTTTTGGTTTGTCTTTTCCAGGTTATTTCACATACTTTCAACGAATGTGACATCAAAATCAGGTGTAAATAACTCCTTTCCCCAAAAAAGGAAAGATTTGGTTGCTATTTTTAGTACGCTCTACTACCACGTAACAACTATTTGTGATAAGGGACCTGTTGATATTTTGCGGTAAAATAATTTTCTGACCCCTCCCCCACTTTCTTTTCCGGAAAAAAGTGATTTGCGGCGTGTCAGATATGTTGAATGCACTCGAAAAAAAAGAACCAAAAAACTGCAGAAAGAAATTATTTCACACCGAGGTACGATCGGGTCCTTTACGAAATATTTACCAATGGTTATTTACTAATACACAAATACACCGGTACTGAAGATTGTAAACAATGAAAGTAGCTGTAATAATGTTTTTGGTACCAGACATCGTAACAATACAACAAACGCGCAGACACACACACGCTCAGACACTTACACACTCATATACAAAATGTGACGTCGTCGTCGTTGTGGTATGAAATGTCTGTTACTATAGTTGACTATAAAAAGATTATTTTCGAGAAAATGTTATGTTGTTTCAATCCAAATGAAATAAAATTTACATGTTGACACTCGCGGGCTGTAATACTATTACCATGTAAAATTTGATTTGATTTGGTGGAGCCGTTTGAAAATACATAGGGAACAGACAGGAATTTTATACACACACACACCACACACACACATCTTTATTTATCTATTTGTCTCTGTCTGCTTGTTTATCTATTATTCTTATGCAAGAATATTGACAGTGACTTCGAAGTTTCGGCCAGCTAGCCATCGTCGGACTGCTTAGCTGACCGTAACTTCGAAGTCAGTGCCAACAACATTCTTGTATAAGTATAACAAATTTGTTCTCTGCAAAAATATCGAGTAACCTATCAGTTTAATGTAAAGTTGCTCTTATTATAACTGAACGGAAAAACAAACATTAATATCTATCCATCTATCTATCTATCTATCTATCTACCCCTCTTTTCTGTTCTCCGTTCCTTTTCTCTTAAATATCGATTGTCTATCTCACCCAATAGACCAGTTCTGAAATCGAACAGAGTGCAATAATAAATGTTAATGTTAACAAATCAAGCGACAATAGATACATAAACACACGAGAATGGTAATCAAAGCTGCTTGAAGCTTATGTAGTTAACTGCAGTTGATCTTGTACAGCAATATATCCTGCCATAACCATTTGTCGATGACGTATTTATATGTTCTATATAGCGTGTGCACACGTGTAAGTACATACACACCAATCACACACACACACGCACGCACACACATGTACACATACACATACATACGTACGTACGTACATACATACATACATACATACATACATACATACATACCTATATAAGTCAGACTGCATATTGATTATCTTTGATCTTTTGGGAAATTCTATAGTACTGAGCACATTTTTATTGCGAAAAAATAGCTTATTAATTTCGGAAGCAGTAATTAAAACTAGTTAGTGACGATGTAGGAAGGCTATAATCATACTGTATTATTGCAACACTTAACTGAATGTAATTGATATCGAATATCTACAGTAAGGAAGCAAAGTTGTTACAGCAAAATAATTGATTTATTTTTTTTGTGTGCTCATAAAGCTAATAAATTTTGCCTGCATTGCTCGGTGAAGGAAACGAGGTGGTGTTCAGGAGTAGAGTCTGTATCTATTTTTCAATTCATTTGTTCTGTAGCCCTTTTTCTGTCTAAAATTTTCATAAGTTTGTCCTAAACGTCCATGCTTGTTTTCAGACTTTTAGTTAGTCTTTATTTCATACGTTCTGCGTAATAATATAAAGCTTTCCTTTCGTAATTCCCGAGTTGAAAAAAGTTGGGTACGTCTATCATATTATATGATACATAGATGCCAGGGAAATGTCACATGCGATAAAAAGGGTAGAGAAAAGGTTAATGTTTCAAAGGGAAAGTGTGAAATGATATTGGTGAGCGTTTATATAAGTAACTATGTACATATGTATGATTTACTTGCAGGGCAGATTAAGACTCGTAGTGACCCGAAGCACTAAGATTTTAGCGCCCCCATATACATGTAATTCAAAATATAAACAAAGATAAACCTTAAAATTAATTTTAACTTTTCAAAATGAAACAAAACTAACAGTAAGATAGAAAACAATGCTCATTTTTGTATACTTTCACTTTATTCATATTCGAAAAGTTTTATTCCTACCAGTAACGGCTCGTAGATAAAATTAGTTGGGGGTGCAGCTTTAGAAAATTTTTAGCTGTTGTTTTAATATTGTGTAAAAGAAAACAAATATATAAAAAGAAAATTTATACTCAAACTTGATCGGTCGCGTTTTAGCCACTGCCGAGTAGTGTGTTTAATTTGTTCACTGAACACCATCGCGAATTACCCTTGTTTTTCAAAAATCCCCCCCTAAATCACAAAATAAGGGGTGAAAATGTGTCCTATTTTTCAAATCCTGGCAGCAACACTGAATCTGGAAGCAGGATAATAATCTAATTCTACACTTTATCACATTCAAGAATATAAATACGTTTTTAAGCACAACACACGCAGAGTCAAAAAGAAACATTACCTTTCACCCGGCATTGTTGTTCACGCAGTGCTCTCTCTCCCTAGTGTGAAGCTTCCTAACTCGGAAATGTGAACATGCACACAACAGCCAAACACCGCGTCGCTGGAAGTGTGAAGCGCACAGTTCTATACAAGGATTTTTGCATTTCTTTCATAAACTGGGGGATGGTTACTGACATTAAGCTTGAGGATCATATAATGTACAAGTATACAGAAAGAATTAAAGAAAAAAGGGCTCCTTATATTGAATGTTATCGATGATAGGGTGTGCTGCAATTCCACAGTTCCTATAGACGAGTCACCACTGATTCCTACTCTTTTTGATTGCAAAGTCTTTGATCAGATCCTCAGAATAAAAATTACGTAACACATCTGCTTCTATTCTTAGTAGAGATAAGGCATCCCGAATATTATTTTAGCGAGTTTAACGTGATTTTTTGTGCCGTAAACCTTTTACCATTTTTATTGTGTCCCCACCTACTTCCCTTGATGCTCTAAGCACATGCTTATTTTGTTTAATGGTTAATCGAGCGCTGCATACTTGTGTGTATAAATGTATGTGAATGCGTAATTGCTTAAATTCTCCTACGCTACATTCTGTCACTTTGCGCCTGGGCCACAATACTTTAATCAATTGTTATAACCATTTCTAAATGAGTGATTCTTTGGGTAATATTCTTATCCAACTTCCCGCTAACCATTATCTAACTCATAATTCAGTTATCTAGCATCGTAGTTATACATCTATACGGTTCTTTGAGGTAATTCTCTGAACCACTTAACTTCTTTAATCTATTATCGTGGCTGTACCTCTACATCGAGTTATATCAAATATACTTATCCTCATATACCAACTGACTTGTGCCTCCTTTCTTCTCACCCTCTTGCACCTCTTTTACTTAATCATCTCTCTTTCTACAAGACCAACCACTCGACTCCAGTTATTCCATAATTTCCGCACTCTTTCACGAAGAACAAGGGTAAATAAACGATAAATAAACGGTAAATAAACTTCCTTAGTTTGTTAAGTCTCTTGATTGTCTTAATCGACGGAGAGCATTACCAAATGTTTAAAAAATTCCTAGAAATCCTTTGAAAAATTACTGTAATCGCTATAATAATTTTTGTCTAGTCTGTCTAACATAACTTCGGTTTGATTCGCAACTCTCTTCTGTCTGTCTGTCTGTCTGTCTGTCTGTCGGACTGTCGGTCTGTGTATATGTATGTATGTATGTATGTATGTATGTATGTATGTATGTATGCATGCATGCATGTATGTATGTATGCATGTATGTATGTGTGTATGTACACAAATATACAGGTATATATTTCTCTATTTTAAAATATTTAAGACGGCAAGCTGGCAGAATTGTTTGCACACAGGACAAAATGATTAGCGACATTTCATCCGTTTTTATGTTCTGAGTTCAAATTCTGCCGAAGTCGATTTTATCCTTACGGGGTTGATAAAATAACTACCAGTTGAATACTGGGTCGATTTAATCGATTTATCCCTTCCCCGAGGTTGCTGGCCTTGTGCCAAAATTTGAAACCAATATTTAACGATATAATACAGCTTTCGAAGAATAAAATGTCTTTCAAATTACGTTTGTAACAAAATGGAAAGGAAGTGCTGAATCTCCATTCTTTAAATTTCTCTAAAGAAAGTTTACTAATAAATATTTTTCTCTGCTAAATTTTAATTAGTTACTTTCTTCCTTCACAACCAGAAATGCCAGGTATCTATTTACCTTTCTATCTATCTATCTATCTATTTATCTGTCTGTCTGTCTGTCTGCCTGTCTATCTACTTCTCTCACTCTCTCTCTCTCTCCCTCCGTATCTCTCTCTCTCTTCTCTCTCTCTCTCTCTGTTTTCATCTCGGTCTCTCAGTCAAAACACAAATATCTTAGACAACTCACAAGCACTGCCCATTTCAGCATCTTCCATTCAACCATTTAAGCAAATTGTTGAATGAGCATTTTCTTGCAGTTATTTCTAAAATGCGTTTTATTATTGAATAGTTCGTCATGAATGAAGAACGTAATTTCACAAATACAACGTTACAGTGGTAGCGTTCTGTTGCCGTTTTTACCTCGATTTCTCACTGAATACATTCCTGTCTGTCTGTCTCTGTCTGTCTGACTCTCTCTCTCACTCTCTCTGTATGTATGTGTGTACATACCCAAACATATATTTCTCAACATGATCTTTAACATTAAACAACCACTTTCGAAAATGACAAAAATTCTGCTTTTAGAATAAGCCAGTTTATTTACAGAATAGGAAGGAAATGGTGAATCTCCAATCTTTAAATTTCTCATAAGAAAACTTACGAATAAATATTCGTTTTCCTCTTTAAAATTTTAATAAGTTACTTTGCTGTATGTATATGTATGTGTAGATTACTTTGCTGTCTATCTATCTATCTATCTATCGACCGATCGATCGGTCTAACTTTTTCGAGCACGGTCAGCTGTATGCTGCTCTGGACAGAGTCGGGGTCCATCAGATGTAAAGATTTTTGTTTGTCAATGCTAATTTACTATACCAAGAGGATCTCACAGGCATCCCAATAATGAAAATGCTAAATTCACTAAAAACATTGTATACACAGACATTGTTTGACCGTCAAAATGGCCTGTTTGTGATATGTTGTGTATAATATTGATTTCAAATTTTTGTACAAGGCCAGCAATTTCGGGGGAGGAAGCAAGTCGATTACATCGACCCCAGTACTCAATTGGTATTTATATTATCGACCCCGAAAGAATGAGTAAGATTCTGAAGGCCACGTGTTCGTGTATGCGAATGTGTGTGCGGGCGTGTGTATTGTGTATGTGTGTGCATGCATGTGCGTGTGTGCATGCATGTGTGTGTGTGTTTGTGTGTGTGTTTGTATATGTGCGTGCGTGCGTGTTTGCGTGAGATGTCAGAATCGGTGGTCCATACTTGTTACGTACTTTCATGCGCAAGTCCCACCCACGTCCTTCTTTTTTTCCCTTTTTTTCCCTTCACGAGATCGATATAATTAGTAACGTGAAATACCGTGGTCGATAAAATCGACTGAAACCCTTAAAAGGGTGCCTTAACAATAATCCAATGAATAAAACCAGCAAAAGAATACATATAAACTCACACACATGCCGGGGCACATAAGTGCATATATTTACACACACACACACACACACACACACACACACACACACACACACACACACACACACACACACACACACACACACACACACACACACACACACACACACACACACACACACACACAGGCATACGCACGCACACACATACGTGCATTCATCCAATTGATTGTATACTATTATTTTTTATACGTTCCGGTTGAATTCATCCCATCAGTTTAACAAAGCTTGGGTATTGTTGGGTCTATAATCTCCGTTTACAGCCGCCATCTTTTACAGTTTTGTTTCCCTTACACTGGCGATTACAGTCGATTACATAGAGTTAAGTGGTGTGTTTACTAATTGTTATTGTTGTAGTTGTTGTTATGGTGGCGATTGAACAAATTTTTGTGGTGGTAGCCCTAATCGGTTGTTTATGTCGCTGATTTTGTTGTTGATGACTGATTACATCGGTGTGTGTGAGTGTGTGTGAGTGTGTGTGTGTGTGTGTGTGTGTGTGTGTGTGTGTGTGTGTGCGTGCGCGTGCGTGCGCACGCGTACGTGTGTGCGTGTGTATGTGTGCGTGTGTATGTGTGCGTGTGTATGTGTGCGCGCGTATGTGTGTGTGTGTGTTTTAAGTCAAGTAGACAGGTTAGCTAATCAAACAAAACTGAATGCTCACCATTTTGTTATTGTTGTTTCAAAGTTTAAAGACTTTGTTCAGAAAGTGATAATGTCGGTTGTAGGTCGTAATGGTAGTGGTTTTGGAGGTAATAACAATGGTAACGGTGATGGTGGTGGTGGTTTTTGTGAGTTCTCTTAGTTGATATTTTTTCAATGAAGAACGCCATTCCGGCAGTTCCTATTATATGTATGTGTGCTTTTTTTTATACATAGAACTACATTATTCAATGTTTTTGACTTGTGTTGATGATTTTTTAATGTGTTTTCTGATGTCTCATAGCTTAAGGTCAGTCCTGATAAACCGAAAAGCGCTTCAGCCCTGACATGTAAAGGCTACATAGACATAACTGAAGAGAAGTTCAAGCAAAGTATTCTGAGATGGATTAGGGATGTATCCTGATGAATAAAAAGTACTAAGAAAATTGAAGTAACTACAACGAAAAACGTGTTGTTTATATTACTGCTGTTAGTGTTTAGATGAAGTTTAGCTCTCATCAAACAAAATCTTATGGTGAAAGCGTTCTAGCTATAACTATCCCATATTTTCAGGTAAAATAACTAGGATTACATTATTCTTTGTGTCCTTTTAAAGATGGTAGGGAAATCACAGGACTTGCTAGAAATAGCAGCTTAATTACTGTCAACACAAGCATACACACACACACACATACAGTGTGTGTGTGTTTCAGTTGAATTAGGTATTTAAGTTGAAGCACTAAGTCAGTGCGGTATTATCCGTGTAACTCAAAGCAAGATGAACAAAATCAAAATAAGCAACAGGATATCAAGAGGTGATGTGGTACGACCGTTTCAAGCGGATCCAGTATATTCTTAGCTACATTAGTAGCAACATGGACTCTTACCCTCACGTTGCTCTATTAGAGAATTTGAGTACATTTATATTAATGTGTCCATCTGATTAAAAATTCTATTTATTTATGTAGCTAAGGATAGCCCTGCATTTAAACTGATGTAATGATCGCATTGTTCAATTAAATGGAGCCGTTTGAAACGGTCGTACTGCATCACCTCTTGATATCCTGTTGCTTATTTTGATATTTTGATA
>NC_068984.1:84336624-84337246 GCF_001194135.2 Octopus bimaculoides
ATATATATATATATATATATATATATAATTGTAATATAGTTGTGTGCAGTATGTGCATGATGAGCACGTGCATGTGTCTACATAAAGCAATACCACCCACTCTCAGTAATTAAATATCTCGGCTGGACGAACCGGTTAGGTTTATATGCGTCTGCTTGCTGTACAGCTCCTGGCATATATTTATTTAAACATTCCCACTTACTATATTCTTCCCCTAGTCGAGTACTCTGAATGGATTTCACAACCTTTCGAAGACGATTATTTCCTGATGATATATACTTTGTACCTTTGCCCGTCACTATTCAATTTATATACTGGCCACTTGTGATATATTGTGTGAATAAAAGAAGCAACTGTCTTTAGTTCAACAACGACTGAAGAGGTAAATAATCGTCGAGACGTGGGGCAACTTGGAAAAAAATATTCCATACTTTCTAGGTGGTGTATTTCCTCTCATTGATTTAATTCACATAGACATATATTCACGACACCGACTACCTAATGAGTCGTTGTGCATTCTCAGAAGTTAATTATTACTCTCAGATGAGCGAAGATAATACTGCTCATGTTCATACACATTCATCTGTCTATCTACCTCCCTACCTACCTACCTACCTACCTA
>NC_068984.1:84338092-84338918 GCF_001194135.2 Octopus bimaculoides
AATTTAGGAAGGGCCTTGCTAGTCTGCCAGATAGATGGACGCTCATTGTAGAAAATGAAGGAGAGTATATTTTAGATCTAAAAAGAATGTTGTTTATCTTAACTTTGGAAAATAAAAGAAATATAAAAGTCCGCATTATTTATGGGATGACCCAATATATATATATATATATATATATATGACACCGACTACCTAATGAGTCGTTGTGCATTCCCAGAAGTTAATTATCTCTCTTAGATGAGCAAAGATTATACTGCTCATGTTCATGCACATCTATCTATCTATCTATCTGCCTGTCTGTCTGTCTGTATCTCTCTCTCTATCTCTCTCTCTCTATCTCTCTCTCTCTCTCTCTCTCTCTCTCTCTCTCTCTCTCTGTATCTATGTGTGTGAGAGGAGAATTTATATGTCTATAAATATACATATATATATTTTATACATATATATGTATATATGCATACACACACACACAGACACACACATTGCAGCTTTTTAACAATACCCCTGAGACCACCATTAACAAGCCATAAATGTTGTCTATACTATCATGTTCACAATCACAACCAGCAGCGACTTAGTCTTACCAGCAATGTCATAACCAAGACAACTACCTTCCTCACCCACTCACAACTATCATCACTACAATTACCAGTACCATCAAACCAACACTGCCACCATCACCACCACCACCACCACCACTGCCACTACCCCTACTACTACTACTACTACTACTACCACTACTACTACCACCACCACCACTACTACTACTACCACCACCACCACCACCACCACCACCACTACTACTACTACTACTACTACTACTACT
>NC_068984.1:84339194-84339946 GCF_001194135.2 Octopus bimaculoides
TATATATATATATATATATATATATATATATATATGTCTGAGCGTGCTTAATTATTACATGTTTATATACACACACACATGTATATGTATGTGTGTATATATATATATATATATGTGCATATATATACACACACATACATACGCACACACATATTTATTTATCTGTATGTGTGCATGTCTACATATCAGCATGTAGTCATATTTCTTTGCCCCACCCTCATCTCCCAACGCAATCTCCTTACCCAACCTCTTACCTCTCTACGTGTCTTCCTCTCTTTTATCTACCTGAAAATATTTCCTTTATTTTTCTCTGTTTTCCCATATTTTGTTCTAACTGGAACACACCCAACGGCACTGGGCTGTTATAATACAACTCTATACGCGTAAACGAACACATATAGCCAGCCCCCACACATTTTTGCATTTGAGTGTTAATGCGTATACACATATATATTTAAATATGCACGTGTATATATTTGTGTGCGTGTGTATATACTTCTGAGTATATATGCGCGTATATACATAGATATAAATATATGTATACATGTGTATTTATATGTACGTATGTATGTAGAAAGAGGGAGAGAGAGAGAGAGAGAGAGAGAGAGAGAGAGGTATATT
Source organism: Octopus bimaculoides (assembly GCF_001194135.2). Taxonomy (NCBI): domain Eukaryota; kingdom Metazoa; phylum Mollusca; class Cephalopoda; order Octopoda; family Octopodidae; genus Octopus; species Octopus bimaculoides. The sequence continues at coordinate 84,339,816 of NC_068984.1, forward strand.
TGTTAATGTTTATTTTTGTGTTTATCTATAATAAAGGCAATTTTACATTAATCTGATAGATTACTCTTTACTGTTGTAGCAAACCATATTCTTAAACAAGAATATTGTTGGCTGCGATGCATTTAAGTTAA
>NC_068984.1:84340829-84343117 GCF_001194135.2 Octopus bimaculoides
AAGGTTCTAAGGCCGCAAAAGCTGCTCGTGACATTTGTGCTGTGTATGGAGAGGGTGCCATAGCTGAAAGAACCGCTCGTGATTGGTATGCCTAGTTCAAAAATGGAAATTTTGACCTCAAAGACGCACCTCGTTCTGGCCGTCCAGTTGAGTTCGATGACGAGCGATTATACCAACTATTGCACGAAAATTCTCGTCATACAAGGGAACTGGCAGAGAAAATGGAATGCTCCCACACTGCTATAGAGAAGCATCTTCACTCGATGGGAAAGGTTCAGAAGTATGGAGCATGGGTTCCGCATGCTTTAAGTGGCAACAACAAAAATCAACGAGTCACAATCTCTGTTGGTTTACTTGCTCGTCACCGCTCAATTCATGGACGCAAGCAACGATTTCTTTACCAAATCGTTACTGGCGACGAAAAATGGTGCCTGTACATCAATATGAAGCAGCATAAGGAATGGCTTAGTCCCGGTAAACAAACGACACCACGCGTGAAACAAGATCTTCATCCGCGTAAAACGACGTTGTGCGTATGGTGGGACTGGGAAGAGATTATCCATTACGAATTGCTTGAACGGAACCGAACGGTTAACGCAGAACTCTATGTTCAACAGATGGAACGACTCAACACGGCTATTCAAGAGAAAAGACTTAATTGGCAGCATGGAGTTCTTCTGCTGCACGACAACGCCCACCCTCATATCGCCAATATGAGCAAGGAAGCCATTCAGACTCATAGCTGGGAAGTGCTGCCACACTCGCTGTACTCTCCTGATTTGGCACCAACGGATTTCCGCCTCTTTCGATCTCTTTCAAATACTATGCGCAGAGTTTCGTTCAGTACTGATGCAGAATTGAAAGCTTGGTTGGATCAATATTTCGAGTCCAATTCGGGTGATTTCTCCCAACGAAGTATAGAAAATCTTTTTGAACGTTGGGAAGTAGTTGTAAAGAACAAGGGTGAATACATTATTGATTAATTAGTTGTCATTTTTTATTAAACCTTTTAAAAAATTTAAATTTTTAAAAACGGCGGGAATTTAGTTGCCAACCCAATATTTCTTGAAATTTTCAGTTAACATAGTTTAATTTTTGTTCAACATCTTAACCAAAGTAAATAGATGACTCATCTACGTACTTTGATCTCAACATGGGGCTCCTCAATTGCGGAGGCCCCCTACGACCGCAGTGGTTGCAAGAGCTTAGCGACAGCCCTGGGTGTATGGATTTGAGCGGAATCGTAATTAGGTTTTATGGTAGGTTGTTATGGAGGGGTATTTCGGAGAAATTTTTACTGATTAAATTTATGTTGTTTTTTTTTTTTAATTTGGTAAGAAGTGTGCAATTTAAAAAAAATTTGTAAGGAAGTATGCATATTTAGATGAGTTCCATTTGGTAGGTAGGTAAAGGATATGTCAGTAGTTTTGGTTGTTTTTTTTTATTTCTGGCTTTATGAGATTTAATTTTTTGCTTTGACAATGCAAAGGTCAAAGGGACAAAGTCCAGTCTTTTAAACTTATTAATTGTGTATGTCAGCTGTTTTTAATAGAAATTTTTAGGGATTCACGAAAGAATATAAGTAGGTGGTATGTTTTAGCAGGTTAGTTTCTTTACTTGCTGTTGTTGTTATTCAGGATATTTCCTGTTTATATTTGGAAGATGGAGTTATTAGTCAAGCATGTTATGGTGTTGTAAATATAGAAATTTATCTTGTGCTTTGATGTTCAAAAACGGATGTGGGTAGGTGAATTGGTTATTGGTCTGTATGTTTCTCTCAATGTGTTTTGTAGGTATTCATTGTTCTATTCGCAATTTGATATCTATGTAGAAATTCTGTTCCAAACGTGGATATTATATAATATATCATTTTAGACTTCTGGATATATGCGAAAGTTGGGCATTGTTAAAGGTGTGTGTCTATTAATGTATAAAAATGGATATAAAAATAAATTTAATTTAGGAGTGGCTGTGTGGTAAGTAGCTTGCTTACCAACCACATGGTTCCGGGTTCAGTCCCACTGCGTGGCACCTTGGGCAAGTGTCTTCTACTATAGCCTCGGGCCAACCAAAGCCTTGTGAGTGGATTTGGTAGACGGAAACTGAAAGAAGCCCGTCGTATATATGTATATATATATATGTATATGCGTGTGTATGTTTGTATGTCTGTGTTTGTCCCCGCAACATCACTTGACAACCGATGCTGGTGTGTTTAGGTCCCTGTAACTTAGCGGTTCGGCAAAAGAGGCCGATAGAATAAGTACTAGGCTTACAAAGAATAAGTCCTG
>NC_068984.1:84343127-84344219 GCF_001194135.2 Octopus bimaculoides
GTCCCACTGCGTGGCACCTTGGGCAAGTGTCTTCTACTATAGCCTCGGGCCAACCAAAGCCTTGTGAGTGGATTTGGTAGACGGAAACTGAAAGAAGCCCGTCGTATATATGTATATATATATATGTATATGCGTGTGTATGTTTGTATGTCTGTGTTTGTCCCCGCAACATCACTTGACAACCGATGCTGGTGTGTTTAGGTCCCTGTAACTTAGCGGTTCGGCAAAAGAGGCCGATAGAATAAGTACTAGGCTTACAAAGAATAAGTCCTGGGGTCGATTTGCTCGACTAAGGGCGGTGCTCCAGCATGGCCACAGTGAAATGACTTAAACAAGTAAAGAGTAAAGAGTAATGATTAAAAATTTTTAATATTTAAAACAAGAAACGGAAGAAGAAATATTAAAAAAGAAAAGCGTCTTCCAACTTGCTTGCATAGAAATTGATGTGTGTGCTTGTTGGTTTGAGGACTTATAAAAATTTTCTGTGGGGACTTTGGTTGGAGATACGGAAGCTTTTAGATCATTTGTACAGTACTTGTTTTGTATTAAGCTGCAAGAGCGACTTTTATGTATATTGTGGGGATGTGCGTTTGTATGTATATATGTATATATGAGTGTGCGTGTGTGTGTGTGTATGTATATATATGTAAATATTTATATTCCTATGTACTGTATATGTATCCTTGTACGTATGTATGTCTACATACCTACATGCATACGCACACATATACATGTATACCTACCTACCTACCTACCTACCTACCTACCAACCGACCTACCTACCTATTTATATATATATGTGTGTATGCGTGTGCGTAGTATGTATGTATGCATGCGTGTGTGTGTGTGCGTGTGCGTGGTGTGTGTGTGTGTGTGTGTGTGTATGTGTGTGTGTGTGTAGAAATTATATATATATAGGCGCAGGAGTGACTGTGTGGTAAGTCGTTTGCTTACCAACCACATGGTTCTGGGTTCAGTCCCATTGCGTGGTACCGTGGGCAAGTGTCCTCTACTATAGCCTCGGGTCGACCAAAGCCTTGTGAGTGGATTTGGTAGACAGAAAATGAAAGCCCGTCGTATATATATATATAT
>NC_068984.1:84344770-84353917 GCF_001194135.2 Octopus bimaculoides
TCTATCAGCCTCTTTTGCTGAACCGCTAAGTTACGGGGACGTAAACACACCACCATCGGTTGTCAAGCGATGGTGAGGGGACAAACACAGATACACAAACATACACACACACACACACACACACACACATATATATATATATATATATATATATATATACGACGGGCTTCTTTCAGTTTCCGTCTACCAAATCCACTCACAAGGCTTTGGTCGGCCCGAGGCTATAGTAGAAGACACTTGCCCAAGGTGCCACGCAGTGGGACTGAACCCGGAACCATGTGGTTGGTAAGCATGCTAATTACCACACAGCCAATCTTACCTATGCATACATAGTGAGAAGAATGACTTGAGTATGTACTTATTTATGAGTGTTAGTGTTGTGGCTGTATTTGCTGTTACCGTCGTAGTCGTCGTCGTCGTCGTTGTTGTTGTTGTTTGCCATTTTTATCATATTATAATCTTAGCAGTAAAATGTTGGCGAGTAAACGTCTTTGATTCAGACAAGACGTTTGGGTTAGCCATTACGTAACATTTTTTTCTGCCTGCAAATTGAAAGATATTTATTTGCGTAGGCGGTAGTGGGTGTAATTAACACTAATACTCGTTTGCTTTTCTTTTATGTATTTATTGTTTGTTTATAATTCTAGGCAGCAATAACAAAAACAAGAGAACAGTCAACACTCTGGCAAGATTCCTACCATATGGTACCAGATGAATGAACTACTGTATATGGCTACTGTGGTAACAGCATCACCATCAGCACCAGCACCAACACCAACACCAACACCACCAGTAGCACCACCACCAACAACAACAACAGCAACAACACTGCCAACAACAACAATAACGTTTTCTAATTTAGGCACGAGGCCAATTTTGAGGCGAAAGGTTTTGTCGACACTGTTGTCCTTTATTATATTAATCTCGAAAGGATGACCTTGGCGGGATTGAACTCAGAACGTGAGCATCTGTAACAACAGTAGATATAACACAGGAATTGAAAAAAAAACAACAACCGGAAGGTACCCAGATATGACAAGATTCCCATTGCCCGGTTAAAATGTGTAACAGGTACACATAAGATGCTAGCAGAGAAGTTTAATTAGATGTTAGTTTAGCCAGAGACAACATTTGACTGGCTTACGGAGCGGAAACCAATCTCAATCACCATGTTTACAAAAACCACGAATCCGCAAGACTACAGACTTATACCATGTCTTCCTACAAACTACAAATTCTTAACTGCAATAATATCGCAGATAGTAAGCAAATATCTAAAAGAAAACCCCTCCCCTATTTTGTTTGTAATCACATTGATCCTTTTGTTGATAATTGTAAACGAAACCAAGAGAAGATGCTTATTGAGCTGGCAGAAAAGTTATCACGCCGGGCGAAATGCTAAGCGGTATTTCGTCTGCCGTTACGTTCTGAGTTCAAACTCCGCCGAGGTCGACTTTGCCTTTCATCCTTTCGGGGTCGATTAAATAAGTACCAGTAACGCACTGGGGATCGATGTAATCGACTTAATCCCTTTGTCTGTCCTTGTTTGTCCCCTCTATATTTAGCCCTTTGTGGGCAATAAAGAAATAAGAATAGGGGAAAAGATGACTGTGGATGATTTAAGGCTGTACATTCAAAACAGATAAGGAATATCGCAAGAATATTTAGTTGTAACATTGGGATGACATTCAGAATCGAGACGTCTGCGATGATTAAGGTGAAGCGGAGAAAATGAATAAAGAACTTGTACAGATCTACCTAATCATGAGAATATAAAACATTATATGTAGATGAAACACATAAATAGTTGGGAATACTGGAATGCAATAAAACCAAAAGTATGGAAATGAAGGAAGCCCTCGCTAAAGAAGATTTTCGAAGAATGAATACGATATTAAAATCCAAATTGTATGTGTGAAACATCATATACGCTGAGAATAGTATCTCTAATAAAATATGGAACAGGATGAGCAGAAGGATATCGACAAAAAGACCGAGGAAGCAGCTCAACACGCACCCCTAGCCGGATGTCGAATGGTTAAACTGGAAAAGAACAAACAAGAAGTAAAGGGATAATTAGTAAAGATGAAGTGGCAGAACAACAGAAAACAAGTATAGGCTTCTATCTAGAAAAAAAGTTCTTAAAAATCTGAAGAATTTTAAGAGAAAGCAGGAATATATGAAAAAAAAAAAACATGTAAGTCAAACTTCGAAGAAAAGAAGTTTCATTTAGCGTTTTCTTTTTCTTTCTTCCTTTCTTTCTTTTCTTTTCTTTCTTTTCTTTTTTCTTTTTTTTTTTTGTTCACAAGAACAAGAAATAAGGAATGACATGGACAGCTGGCTTTGGTTAAAGAATGAAGTATTGAAGAAAGAGATCGAAGGAATGATTTTTAACAGCACAGGAACAGGCCCCCAAAATAAACAAGAATAAGCCAATAGGGCTGTTCACCTAAATGTAGAATATACGATAGTTCAGGGAAAACTGTAACTCACAGTATATCGGAAAGTTCACTATTAGCTCACAAAAGTATAGACATGATAAAAATGCTGCAATAATTCAATGGAATTTTGCATTCACAGAAAACAACAACAGCTGTAGCTATTTTATGGGAAAATAGACATATACAATCCTGTTAAATGCGGGTTAGCTTGATTGTGGAAAATGAACGAAGTGAAGACAGTGCCAACTATTGTTCGGTTCTTGGGGATAATATTAAAAGGCATCAAGAGGAATATAAAGAAAATCGGAATAGAGTGCCCAGTAGAGCTATTATACAAGTTTTGCTCCTTAGCACGGCCAGAATCATCAGGAAAGTATTAATTGAAAAGAACAAATAGCATGGTACCGTAGGCTTCAGGTAGCAAGCCTTGCTACGCATGCAAGTCTCCAGGAGTTCCAACAAAACCTGAGCTAAAAGAAAATACTTATAATTTCTTTTATTTACTACAAAGGGGACAAATAAAAGGAATATTACAAGGACAAATTCTAAAAGCGGTTGGTGTTTAATCAGAATCGATTATATAAAAAGAAAAGGCGTGGAAAAGGGGAAAATACGTATAAAACACTTGAAACGTCCCAGTACTAAAGCACCTAAATCGAACCAATCAAGAAACTCTTCAGGTTCAGGATTCTTGGGGTATATATCCTCTCCCAGTTGTGTTCTTCGTCCTACAAATGTACACTGATAGCAGATCCATTCACCTAAGCCATTCTTGGCATTTTCATCTACCTTTCAGGAAATTTACAAGACAGCAGCACCACTCTCTCCATCTTCACCCACGTCCTTAAGTGGAACTCGAAGAAGCGGTTGAAGAGATGACCGAAGAGGGAATTGTCTACTTTCAGCCCCATTAATCTTATCCACCATCGTGGCAAGTTATGACTCAAGTTATGACTGTCATAACTTCAGTTATAACTTGTACTGAAGAGCCTCTGCATCCACAGATGAAACTCATTGTATCAAGAGACTGACTCGACCTAAATAAAATTTATTATTAATCTCAACTATGGTATTGTGTACTCTTTTTTTCGGCAGCCTACATTAAATGGATATAAATTATATATCAAAAATTGGCCATTGACTAATATCTTTTTCACTCACTGTACAGTTTTATCTTGCCGTTTAAGCTTTTTTAATATTCCAAAGTATTAAATATGCTTTAGCCCAACTTAACGAAGTCTATCTAGTCAACATCTGAGAGATGCGAATGTTTAATCACTGTTTACAACACAGGATGTGGTGTATCGAAAGAAGAAAACATTACCCATGAGGTTATATAACAGCAACAGGAACATCTTCCCACTCAACTTACATCTGTCTTCCTCAGTCTAGCCGCTTAAAGAAAGGAAAAAAGAAAGAAAAGAGAATGAGAAGAGAAAGAAAGAGAGAAAGAATGAAAGGAAGGAAAAGAAAAGAATGGAGGAAGAAAGAAAGAAAGAAAGAAAGAAAGAAAATAAGCAAATACAGAGGAAATGAGCCGAAAATCCGGTAAACCAGAGCCAAATAGCATCTTCAAGATATGTGAGACATACTTGGATACAGGCTATTGGCTGGGAAGAAGTGTAGGCTAAACTGTTGCCGCGGAGTAGCATGACGATGGGTGAGAGGTGGTGTCAGGTGAAAGATTCTCGAATGATGAAGTAGCGCGTTGTCGAGTTTAGATGTTGTTGAATATGATTTTGTCTATTGACGGTCGTCAAGCGAGGAGTGCCGACTAAGAGATGACGTGGGCGTTATTTAGCTGCGTGTCAGAGCTCTGATCGATCAGACCTACGGTCAAAGACTTGCCGACCGTAACAAGTTTATCTTTTTGGAAGGTTCAGAATCCTTAGGGGCGCATTTTTTAAGGTTTTCTTCTTCTTTAAAACCGTTGAATGAGAGACTTTTAATGGCATGAACATATTGAGAAATTATCCGTGGGTCCCAATAGTTTAGAGACTCAATGCTATGTATTCTATGACCTAGACAGTAGCGTTGCTGGGGGTCGAGGGGGCAGTCCGCTTGGGTAACGCTTTCATGGAGGGGCGGCACTTTTGGGTCTTCCATATAAACCTGTATAGGCTTGAAGCTCTCGAGGGAGCAAACTCAAGGGCTGCTTCGGTGGCATACACTCTAGCTACCCCACTGGCCATAGAGCATTGATATGCTTGGGTTAAGGGGAATGCTATAATACTGTGAGGCCAGCCCTGTGTAGAGTGTATTATGAGAGGGAAAATGTTGCTGTTATCTTTAACAGGTTATGCGACCACGTAGAAACCTTTTGGTGGTTCGCAGGTTCACTCATTAAAGGAGAGGTGTGTTGAGAGAGAGAACGAGAAGCATTACGAGGGGAGAAGCGGAGGAACGGAGGTAAGTGAAACCGAAGTTTTAGGGTAAATTTCAGCAGTTCATCTCATGCTCTGACATGTGACTTGCAACACGTGAGTAGTCACAGTTGCAAGGTAAACAACACCTTTTCTTCAGCGTCATTAACAGAAATAGAGTAGGTACCTGTATGTGTATGTGTTTGTGTATGTATGTATGTATGTATGTATGTATGTGCGTGTGTATAAACACACATATATATATACACGCATATATATATACATGTGTGTGTGTGTGTGTGTGTGTGTATGTGTGTGTGTTTATCTTCACGTGCCATCTCATTTATTTATTTTGACTAAGGTATCATGGAGATGAAAACCGATAGAGCGAAAAAAAAAATGATAACAGAAGAAAAAGAGGCCGAAGAGAAATAGAGGGGGTAAAAGATAGGAAGCGATGAGTAGACTAATATTCGCGCAGACTCACAAACTCACAAATACGCACAGACTCATGCACCCGAGCACATACATGGTACTTACTCATGCACTTGCACACGCACCATGTTTCATTCCTGCCTTTACCTCTACTCTTTACATACATGCAAAAGGGAATTTAAAAAAAAAAAGAGAGAGAACTACAGAATGTGTGTGTGTGTGTGTGTGTGTGTGTGTGTGTGTGTGTGTTCGTAAGCATGTGGACATGTGTGTGTAAGTATGTATGTATATGTGTGTATGTGTGTGTGGAGAGAGAGAGAGATACATACATACATACATACAAACATACATACATTTATACACATATACACAGAATAATAGAGCGTATGCAGATGTGTGTGTGTGTTTTTGTGTGGGTGTGGGTGGGTGTATGTGTGTGTGTACGTGTGTTTGTGTGTGCGCGTGTGTGTGTGTGTGTGTGTGTGTGTGTTGTGTGTGTGTGTGTGTGTGTGAACGGAAAGAGAATAAGAGAAAGTATGAGTAAGAAAGAAGGGGATGGCTGATTAAGCGAGAAATGTAGAGAAATGTTTTAGGGTGCAGAGCAAAGAGTGAGGTGGGGAAAGTGAGAGAGAGAGAGAGAGAGAGAGAGAGAGAGAGAAAGAGAGAGAGAGACAGACAGACAGACAGATAGATAGATAGATAGATAGATAGATAGATAGATAGATAGATAGACACCGAGGGAGGAGGTAGAAACCGGGGAGTAATTGGAGTAGTGTAGATATATTTGGGTGCTGATGGAAGAAACTGTTGTAACTGCTGCCGAACTTTAACTTGGAGGTCAGAAACTTGAGCACTTCAGAGTAAAATCGCGCGTAGGGCAAGGCTGTGTTTTAACTCCTGTACCATTTAATATCTTCCTCCCTCTTGTCTGCAACAGTACTGTCACCTAGGAGGATAACGGGAATGTTTTGAACATCAGAAAGATGCAGGGCAGACCACCATCAAGAAGCATCTAAATAGATAAATGACCCAGGAGGATAACGGAAATATTTTCAACATCAGAAAGATGCAGGGCAGACCACCATCGAGAAGCATCTAAATAGATAAATGACATATTGTATGATGAAAACTGGTTTACTAGTGCGCGCTATGTATGGGAGACCATACAGGTTATGATTTCGGCAGTCGTTACAGCTTTTAAAAGAATGGGCATTACAGTTAACTAAAATAAATAAATAAATAAATAAATAAATAAAACAAGGTTAATTGCCATTGGCACACTACAGCTTCCTCCCTCCTCCCGACTTTCTCAGTATAATAGGGATTAGTCTTAATCTTCCGATTCGGGTACCTGAAAAAGTAAAGACGAGACTTTTAACTGCTTCACTCAAGACTGTTGCCTTTTGAGAGCTCAGAATGTCTTTCTAATCAACAATCTCCATACAAAGGTCTTTGTTAGCCAAAAAGTATATCTTCTCACTCTCCTGTATGTGTGCAAAACATTAACTACTGGAGACGCAATAAGATTAACTACTAGAGAAGACAATAAAAGTGAAAATGGTTTTAACATCCAGTGGTTCTGAAAGTCCTTTCAGTCACGTGGCTGGATTCGATTACATATACAAATTGACCGAACCAACATAAGCAGCATTGAATCCGTACTATACAGGCATACATTGAGATTGCTTGAACATGTAGAGCGTATGGCTGAGTCATGTCTTCCCTGTTGGATCCTCTACGGCTAGCTGCCTCATGGTCAGCGTCTAACTCAGTGGTTCTCAATTATTTTTACCTGTGAACTCTTTTGAATTTTATTTTACTCTACTGGATCCCCATAATCATTCGATGGTTTAAAGAATCCTATTATATTTTTAAATATATATTTTATAAGGTAAGCGCAGGCGTAGCTGAGTGGTAAAAAGTTTGCTTCCCAACCACATGGTTCTCAGTCCAGGCCCACTGCGTGACACCTTGGGCTGAGTGTCTTTTACCATAGCCTCTGGATTTGGTTGACGAAGACTGAAAAGAAGCCTGACGTATGTGTGTGTGTATTTGCGTCTGTATTTATTTATCCCCACCACCGCTTGACAACCGGTGTTGTGTTTATGTCTCCCGTAACTTAACAGTTCGGCAAAAGCGATCGATAGCTGAAGCATGACCTCAGTCTAATGACTGAAACAAGTAAAAGATAGAAGATTATTCACTGTTATTTGGAATTGTGTAGAAAATTGTTAAAATAGTTTGTGTATTGTAGAAGTATAACCAATACATTTCACATAAACTTTAACAAGATCTTATATGCCCCGCCTCCAAGGGTCATGTGGACGCCGGTTGAGAACCACTGGTCTAACTAGACAGCCAAAGGAGTGGTTCAAAGATCATCTGATAACTACTTTAAAGGAACAGTATTAGCCCTTCAAGAATGGAAGACAGCATTTCCAAGTGTTTGGCATTGACTAGCGTTCTCGCCGATGAAGTGTGATTGAATGTGAAAAAAATGCCTTCAGCATCGCCAAGTGAAGCGAGAAAAGAGACATCTACGTTGAGTTACATTTGACCTCCTCAGCCAAATATTCTCACGTTCCGTCGTGTATTTTCACGCCCGAAGTTGTAGAATCGAAGTTGTAGATCAAAAATTTGGAAATAATAAGGATATATGAATAAAGTTGCGTCATCATTGGATTTGTTGCACAATCATAAGTGTGTGAGTAAGTATGTGTGTGTATATGTGTGTGTGTGAAACTGGAGAGGAGCGAAATTGTAAATAAAAATGATGAAGTGGGGTGGAGAATTAACCGAGAAATAAAGCGAAGCCTGACTGGGTGCGTACAAAGAGAAGGTTAGAAAAGCACAAAGTAAATTAGAAAGGAATGGATGTAGATGTTGAAAGAGGAAACTAGTGTTATCTACATAATTCTTACTTCCTTCACAAGATCAATTACAATCATCACCGCTATCATCATCATTGCCATCAGAACCATCAGCAGTAGCAAGTGATGCTCTACGTAATCGCTCAATCTGCGAAAAATAGCAGCCAAATTTCCCTAAATCATACCCTAACTTCCTTTTTTGAAAACAGAAAAGACAATGTTAGCTAAGATTGACCAGGGTATGCATAAAAACGTTCTGTTCGATCAAGTCTAACTTGGAGTTTAGACGACGACGACGACAACATTATCATTACTCGGCTCCATCAAAAGCACGTAGATCAACGTGCTATAAATTGCAACAAAATCTCCCTCAAATAATGTAGTCCAATATACCGCTAAAAAGACGCTATAATCAAAACTAGAAAGTCTTTGGTCATAGGTTCGCTCGATTAGCGTTAACATGGGAATAAACAACAGCAAACCAATGAATGCACCATTACACTTGTAGTGAAACTAACACTTCGATCGCCTTTACATACAAAACTACCTATCGCCATTAGATACAAAACTGCTATCGCCATTCTTCTCATTTAAATATAAATAAGCGCGAGCGTAGCGGAGAACCCATCTCCTTGTCATCACGCGACTGATTAATATTCGAAGCGGCAACTTCTTCGAACCGTTCCCGCCAGAAAGCAAACTGACCAATCACGGCCCCTAATAAGGTCACGTGATAGAGTATTTTTTGAAGCCATCGGGAGCCGATAATTCGCTATAAATAGATCAACTCATACCCAGCAAATTCGTCTCGGTTCAGTTTCTCTTAGAGACTGTTCCGTGTACCACACGACAGCAGCAGCAACAACCAGCCAGCGACCACTTCAACAGCTTCGTCCAGCCAACGATGACCACCGCCGTCGCCACATCAGCAACACGAGTCTACGACTACTAACCAGCACCATCGTCATGACCAACACGATTCTACGATTACTACTAACCAAGCAGCCTCTTCACCAACAGCGTCAACACGACTTACTA
>NC_068984.1:84354218-84354740 GCF_001194135.2 Octopus bimaculoides
GAACTGGTATAAATGCTCACGTGTTAATGACTCTTTCTATCTGCTGTAATATCTCACATACATACTTTTCTTTGTATGACGGCCTGTCTTTGATTATGTTCTTATATGTCGCATTCACACTCTCACACAGACATACACTTTAATGCTACAATAAATATCTCTGTTATTCATCTTATACGGTTGTCTTTTCTATCGTCTCATTACTGGCCATATGTTATCGTAGTATAACATATTTTGTATATCATCTTTGATATATATTTTGTGCACTGTCATGCTATTAGCTGTCAGAAGTGAAAGTGCTCACTGCTAGTGGAGTATCTGTCTGTCTGCCTGTCTGCCTGTATGCCTGTTGCTGACCTGTCGATTCATTGGCTACTGACAGCTAATACCATGACTGGCCGGAGCGAGCTATATGTCTGTCTGTCTGTCTGTCTGTCTGTCTGTCTCTCTCTCTCTCTCTCTCTCTCTCTCTCTCTATCTATCTATCTATCTATCTATCTATCTATTACTCGAAAGTTATTG
>NC_068984.1:84354823-84361479 GCF_001194135.2 Octopus bimaculoides
TCTCTCTCTCTCTCTCTCTCTCTCTCTCTATCTATCTATCTATCTATCTATCTATTACTCGAAAGTTATTGGAACAAATTTGACACCTATATCCATGCGTTTGAAAACACACAGAGTATAAGGGTACTACTAAAGCAGAGTGGTCCCGAACGCGCAGTCGCGCGTCCGGCTAGCTAGTCGTGAGTGGTCGATCCTATTATTTTTAAACTTCAAACTTCATTTGTTTTCTATTTTGATAAATTCTCTCTGTTGAAAATTATATTTTTATATTTTAAATAATTTGCAATTTCAGGAAATATGTTTTTATATTAAATTTGTGTTTTCTAATAAGGTGGACGCGTGATTGATAGATAGATAGATAGTAGATAGATATCACTAAGTAAGTAAGCCAAAGTATCAACTCAAACCAGCAGGCACACAGATAGCTCAGCAGGCAGACAAGCAGACAGACAGATACTTCACTAGCAGTGAGCACTTTCACTTCTGACAGCTAATAGCATGACAGTGCCATATTTTGTGTTCGACCGTGTGACACGTTTAAATAAAAGGAGTCCTCTGTTTTTCCATTCGTCACCATTTCTCCTTTTTGAGTTCGCACGGTCGTTCTTACACACTCTTTCTCGACCTGCTAGAAACAGTAGCCAAATCTCATTTATTAATTAATGGATACATTGGACAATGTAATCTTTAATGTATCAAAAGAAAACAGGATGGTCATGATTTGAACATCTTTGCTCACGGGCCTGTTTGATCAGAGCTAAACAACATCGTTAACAACATGAGCCAATCAGGGGACCTGTACGTGGCCACTTGATCTCTTGAAATAACATTCAAATATCTCACAAATAACATCGCCACCAATGGACGAAACAAGTAAAAGAAAGAGTTGGTACAGTTCTATATTTAAGAGATGAGGAATTATGCACATTATTTACATTATTTACAATTGACGGATATTTGTCCAGGTTCGAAATTTCCCCAAGACACCTGATGAAGGCTGAAGGGTATATCAGCCGAAACGTTGTGTTAACAACAAACAAGATGAGGACAAATATCCGTCAATTGTAAATAATGTAGAATGAGTTGGTGTTTTCGAAAAACATGTATTTTTCATGAAGAACCTAAGCGAGTAACTCGAAAACGCACTGCTAGTGTAGATAAAGGGGAAAGCTCGGTATGCAATATCTGTGTATGCTTATTAAGAGCAGGACTCATTAGTCACCTACGGAGCCACAAATGTAAAGTATAAATTTTTCGGGGTGCACAATTTTCTTAATGGTCTGTGATGGTCTTCTTCGCTCACGAGTGGACAGCGATCATATACATGAATGCATGTATGCACTATGTCTGAATGTATATATGTATGCATGCATGTATATATGTATGAGTGCATGCATGTATTAGCTCGATTAGCAATAGAATAGCGCTATTTTCCTTTTATTCCCCATATTTAAAAAAAAAACAAACTATGTATAATATAAAAATTAAATAACCACGTCATTATATCATAAAATAAATTACAAATAAAATATCGTTCAGCTGTCTTCTCTTGCCTCTTGATGCGATATATCGTCTGCTCCTCTACTTCATTTGGTCACATAATAAAAATGTTGACACTTTGGTGTCACACCCCTCCAATGTCTCTCATTTTGGCTACTTATTTTTTTTTTTTTTTCAGGAGAGACACTTATCAAATTTGGCTACTTTTTTCAGAAGAAACATTTATTACTTTCAAAGCAGTACACACAACTCTAATCTCTTTCAAAATAGGATCCTATGACTTCAATGTACTTGAAGCGCTCTAGCCACTTCGTTAAGACCCCATGGAAGTTCTCCAAAGTGAAGGTGTCCAAGACACTTGTCACAGCCTTCTTCGTTTCCTTCAGGTTGGGGAACAATCAAAGTGATAGGGAGCAAGGTCTGGTGCCCATCTCTGTCAAACAGTTGGTCATCAGAATGGAAATGTGGACTGCCGCATTGTCCTGGCGCTAATGCTCAGGCCGTTTGCGACGAAATCTCTGCCTGAGCCCCCTTAAAACCTCCACTAAGTACTCTTCGTTGATCATCTGGGTACAGGGAATTCAGTGGATGTTGATGATGTCCTCACTGTCAAAAAGGGGAATTATCGTGAGCTTCTCGGTCGACTTACTTTGCTTGACCTCTTGTGTTAGCGATAAACGGATGCTTGGCTCATACAAGTTAATCCATAAACAGTATGGAACATTTCATAAGTTTCTATAACGTTTTTACGCAGTTTAACACAAGATTTTATTCCATGGCGAGCTTCCAAATTGTTTTCACGTCCCGACTGCATTCTGCAAACTAGTCAGCTTTGGTGTGTTCAGAGTGCAGTTGCAGCCATCTCCTTCAATCTGGAATGACACAAGTTGGCAGGCCAACTTACCAGATGAATAGTAATGATATACTGAAATTACAATAATATAGGACTCTTCTAAAAATGTCTCAAAACTTCTGGACGGCATTCATATGTGTGTGCATATGTATGTTTACTGTATATATTTGTGTGTGTATGTGAGCGTGTTTGTGCATGTGAGTATTTGCTTGCATGTGTATCTGTGTGTGTGTGTGTGTGTGTGTGTGTGATACACAACACAAATTCTATTTCTTGTAGACATTCAGAGATGAAGGAGCTATGTCTGCTTTTAAACTGATAAAGTGCGTAAAATATTTTATTTCTTGGGAGAGATGTTAATTTATAATTTACCTCCCCTCACGACATATGCACTCGACTTATTTCTCGATTTCTTTGCCAACACAGTCCATCGGTAACTTCTTAGCATTTTCGTATTTTCCTGTGCTAATCTAACGGTAAATTATACATTTATTGTCATACGATCATGTTAGGCTTGGTAGTTGGTTGTGTGCTGAGAGTTTATTTGGAAAATTAATAAATGGAATTAATAAATGGAATTTGGCTCACATGGTAGTTGTCGAATGTATAAAAACATCGTCTAAGTTAAGATCTACATAAAGAATTCTATGCTACTTCAGTATGTGAAAGCATATTTATTTATTTATTTTGAAGGTCTGGAGGAAGGGGAAGGACTCATAATATCGTAAAAACTGCTCCGTTAAAACTGTGGCAAGTTAATAACTGCAGGAAAAACGTACAGGAATAGAATTTCTGAGGTGTAACTTACCTCAGATGAAAGACTGGGCGTAATGCGAGGTGTAAGGTGTTGGACATAACGTGGATAATACGATAAGGAGAAAGAAATGAAACGGGAGAGACTGGGTGAAGGTCACATAAGTCCAGTCAACACTGAGGAACAAGGGTCATTGCTGTTGCAATTGAAACGGTGGAGAGAGGAGACTGCACATTTGTGAGTGACTTGATGACAAATCAATCGAGTGACCGCTCTAGATATGTCCTACGATGTCTGAGTACCGAACGAGATGGGGAAACAATATCCCCATTGTGAAATTCTCTGGAGTTTTGCAGAGGAACGGTAATTGTTTGGATATTTTCTGGCTCTGAAGAGAAGGGTAAGTCCTTGAGAAGCAATCCCAGCTATGTTAAATACGTGTGTTTACTCTGAAAAATCTTCTATAACAAATGAGTCCTTGCATTTGGAGAGATTGTGAGGGTTGTTGGAACTAACTGCTCGTATTTAATGAAAGGGTAGATACAATGATGTTTTCTTGATATGAACAGTTGTTACAAAGGGGACAAGATTGGCTTGGTACCAGCAGAAGATGCTTTCGAGTTCTTTGTCAGTACATATTTAACGTGAGATGTTCAAGTTTTATATGGATGACACTTGAATGCAGAAGGTTGAGGAAGAATGAAAGACGGTATCACCATTGTAAGTGTGGTTATTGTTGTTGGAGGTGACGACAAGTAGATCTTTGATGTATAAGAAGACGTGTGGGGGGGGGGGGACAGAACTGAGTTCTGGAGCACTTCAGAGGTGACTGAGTGTTGATATGGAAATGTTCTACCTGCACATTCTTCGACTGTGCGATCTAACGGGAAGCTACTGATCCAAGAAATGAGATGAATCCCATAGAGATTCACATACCGATATAGTCGAAAGGGACTTTAGAGAATAGATTTTAATTTCTCTCTCTCTCTCTCTCTCTCTCTCTCTCTCTCTCTCTCTCTCTCTCTCTCTCTCTCTCTCTCTCTCTCTCTCTCTCTCTCTCTCTCTCTCTTTCTCTCTTTCTCATATCACAACGCAATGCCAATATAAACATGCAAACATTAAAAACATTAATTCGTGACTACTAAGATGATACCCTAACAGTAAAAAAGAATGATTACAACAAAACAAATTAACACGTGACTTCTGATGGAGTCACGGTAAAAAAAAAAAGACCTTTGGCGAAAAAGTCTACAAAAAATTGACCTGTATATAGGAAGCAACGCAGTTGCCAAATTTACTCCCATTCTTGAAAATGAGACTGTGATGATCTGGAAACGTCGAATATGGATTCGGAAATTTATTGCTTCTAACTATCTGCAAGAAACTAATACGAAAATAAGAAATATTTAAAATAAAATAGATAAAAGAGAAACACAGTCATGTCTTTAATGAAACATGTGTGCATGAGTGTGTGTGTGTGTGTGTGTGTGTGTGTGTGTGTGTGTGTGTGTGTGTGCGTGCATATCACAACAAAACACAAACGTATGATACATAACTTTTTATGTGTGTGCTTGTATATGTATTCTATTTGTATATATGGTTATGTGCATGTGTTGACTCAGGTACCTGAAATGAAGAATTCATGGTTTATTTTACAAATTTTCACTGATCGATTGCATCTGGAGAATGCGAGAATCAGTTTGCTCAATTGTTTTTTGAAGAACCCATGCATTTCTTGGTTTCAATGCAGTCAATTGTTACGCAACCCAGTGCACCTATGATAACAGGGACAAATGATAATCTATAGCCAGGATACAATAGCTGTAACTTTCTTATCAGTTCTCCATTGATGTTCTTTTTCCCAATTTTTGAACAGACTTTCGTATCCCTTGGGCAGTTGATCTCTGCAGTGATGCATGACTTTTTGTTCCTGTCCCATACAACCATATCGAGCCCGTTGTGCTTACACCGGGTTGCTGTTTACATTGGAATGTTCCCATCAATAATCTTTAATTTTGAAGATGTAGATATTCCCTGGTTCTTGTGTGCCTTTGATCTGATCGTCAGGACAATCTTTCTTGCGTATAGTATTGTATTTAAATCGTCTCGGCGACAATGTTATGTCTCGTAGGGAGGTAATATCTTATGGTTCCGGGGTAAACTTCTTAACTGCTCCGCTACGTGACTAATATATGTTTTTTAACGAAAGTCGAAGTAATTTGAACTCAGACACGCAAGGGACCAATCTGGTCGCTGAAATCTTTACGCGCCGGCAACGATGTGTTCAGCTTCCATTAACCGGATCTCCAATAATAAAAGTTATGCCTTAATACAAGCGCCTCGTGTATTCTATCCTCTTGTTGTTATGAGCAGATACAATGACTTCCTTCTCTCTCATACTGACTAAATTATAGTTATTAAGCCAATGTTACCACCAAAAATGGATAACAGCGACATCACTAAACAAGTAAACATCAACAAACTAGTTAAAACCCCTTGCAAAGAGTAAAAAATAGTATTAGCCATTGGCTAATATTATTTTGGTAATGTCTGGTATTTGAGGTAATTAGTGGTGATCTGTGTCAGTAAACAATACGAGGAGTGAAGAACTCGAACATTTCGGATAATTGTTCTTTTTCTCCCGGAACAGAGAGAGAGAGGGAGGGGGAGAGAGTGAAGAATACATAGAGAGGTTTTGTCATCTTGGACGCAAAACTGCAGATGAGAAAATAGAGTGGTCTATAGGGGATGGAGTGGAGGAAAAGCAAGGTGTTAGCAAGAGTAGTGTGAGAGCTATACGATGAGAGAAGAAGTAAAATCTGAGGAAGGAGTGGTAGAAGTTTGTAACACGATTCCTGTCAGATTAAATGAAAGAGGTGGTGATGAGCCATGTGTAATGAGGCAGGAGATAGTAGAAAAATCCAGGCAAATGAGGTAATAGACGAAAAGACAAACAAGATGAGAGCGAGAGGAGTAAAAAGGAAATGGGTTAGCCGTGAATTGAAATCAGTATGGAGTGGTTAAAAAGTAGAGAATTAAGAAGCTTTAAAGAATATTTTAAAAGTTTGAATCTAAGATATGTATGTTGTCAGAATTATAAACAAACATCTTCCGGGAAGTAGAAATGCGACGAAAATTTGACGATAAGTGAACACCTCTCGGTCAGCGAACTGACACCGCAGACTAAGAGGTGACCTGGCGGATTCAAGTGTCTAGTTATCAGTTTTAAGGATTCACGGAGTGTAACAACGTTCAGTGAACGGCCAGTAAATGCTCACTGAACCTGTCTTCTGAACGGTGACTCGTATCGCTTAAGTATAGTGTATTGCAGAGTTTGAGACCTATAAAGTATATTGGGTTAGAGGAAGTACAATGAACGTAGTCGAGCATGCTGGCACAAAAAGGAACCGGTGTGCAAGAATTTTTTATATCCATGAAGAGAATTATTGTAGTTTCAAGAAGGAAGGAAATGGAGCTGAAGAAGTACCAGTTTTGATCAATTATGGCGTGTTTTCAGTATTAGATTCCTCTTATTTAGATCTTTTAAGA
>NC_068984.1:84362051-84363262 GCF_001194135.2 Octopus bimaculoides
TGTGTGTGTGTGTGTGTGTGTGTGTGTGTGTGTGTGTGTGTGTGTGTGTGTGTGTGTGTGTGTGTGTTATCCTGTGGATCCTGCAGCCTTTTACTACGTTTTCAACTTTCTTGCCCATTTTCGGCCAATACACATAACTGTGCATAAGCGCTTTCATCCTTACGATCCCTGGATTTCCAATAAGGAATCCTTTCAACATTCTTTTTTGTAGAGTCTCAGGTATCACTATCCTTTGGCCATACATCAGTACACCGTCGCATATTGAATATATGTTTACCTCTTGTTTTTTCTTCCGAATCTTTTTTGTTTTGTTTTTTCGTTGAGCTCCGAGTTTTTGGGGTTTTTTTTTATTAATGTCGCTTTATCTCCTCCGGAGTTTTTGGTAACTCTCGTACAATGTTCCACATTATGTGTTTAATTTCCCCTTAGTCTCTTAGGGCTGCTATCACTGTGTCCTTGAATGGTTTGTCATTTCTTAGTTTAGTAGTATGGTGCCCCATCGCTGCAACCTGTTTGCTGTATGTACTGAGATTCTTTTCTTGGATCCATAAATCGTTAGCAACGGGCGATGGTCTATTTATAGTCTAAACTGTCTACCATGAATAAACCTGTGGAACTTTTTTATGCCAAATATAATCGCCAATGCCTCTTTTTCAATTTGACTATAATTTTTTTTTCCGCTGACATCTACCCTGTACTCACTAGCATCTCTTAACAATATCGTTTCCAACTTTGGATCGAAGTGTGTAAGCGGCAAGTTTGAAGTTAACATGCTTTTTAGTTCCTCAAATGCCTTCTGGTTTGCCTTCTGGCATTTTTCTAACCAAAACCATTTGGCATCCTTTTTTAACAGCTGGTTTAGTGGAGTTCTTGTGTTGTGTATGTTCGGGATATATACTTGATAGTAGATTACCCAGCCTAAGAATGCTTGTAACATTTTGACATTCGTTGGGGGTGGGGTGGCATATTCCGTATTGTTATCCATATGCAAACATATGTATATATGTTTACATAAAAAAGGTCTGACTTAACAAAATAAAAATATCAAGAATTAGAGGGGTTGAACAAGAGTATTACAAATCCAGCAGCTGTTTTGTGGGGCTCGGTAGTCCAAAATAATAATTGCAAATTGATTCTATCGTCAGATGATACGAGCTTCCGTTTTCAGGGAAGAAATCTTACATTTGAGGTGTTGACAGAAAGGAGATTAA
>NC_068984.1:84363946-84365194 GCF_001194135.2 Octopus bimaculoides
AGTTTTTGCATTTTTGACTAAGCAGCTACCAGTTTCGATCTCTTTAAGAAGACAATATAGTCATACTGAAATAAAAGGAAACATAAATTGAAATAAACCGAAATAAATTAAATTAATCCTTTATATTATCAGTTCTGGAAGTTTCTGTTCTCTCTCTTTCCTTCCTCTCTCTCTCTCTTATAAAGATCACATGGTTCTTTATTTCGTTTCCTTCTGATTGTTGCTGGGTAACAGATAACTGCAGCAATAGCTGTACTCAGCGGGATTTGAAATATAGTCATAGTTATGTAAAAAGCTTGATGGTCAGAGCTCGAACGCTATCGATCATAGATCACTTGATACAAGCTGATCTTACTACCATCACAATATCCGCTGCTGCCAACAGAGCCACCGGAAGAAAATTTTTAAGGTGAAATAAGACAGCTTTCTAGTTCCGGAAAACCTCCTCTCAAAACCCAAAAGGGTTGCAAAGGCTCCTTTATTATTTGGCCCCCTCCTTGAATCTCTAGGACCAATGTACAGGCTGGACTTGAATCTTAAGGCTCCTGGCTAACAAATGTTAGCAACAACATCAACATCACGAAAACAAATATTTTCAACTCCACTTTATCTGCCACCAACATCACACCACTGCAGAGGAAGCTTCTATTTGGTCGCACGACCAGCTAAAAATAGTTGCCGATTCTTCTTCAAATCACACTCTTAAGACAAGTTTATGTAGTCCAAGATATTTTACTTGGAAATATGACACGATGGTCACGGCTGGAATGCCTTTTGATCAATGGTTCACTTAACAGTCTACTTACCTGCGACTAAAAGCCACTACCTCCACCACCATCATCCCAAATCCACAACCACTTTAACAACTACCATCACTGCAAAATCATCACTCTCACTACAACTACTACCACCACCACTAATATAATCACCACCACCGCCACCACCACCACCACCACCACTACCACCACTACCACCACTGTCACCACAACTACATCATCGCTAGTACTACACTACTGCATCTACCATCACTTCCACCACTACTACTCCCACCTCATCAACTGCCACCACCACACATATCATCATGATCATCATGATCATCATCATCATCATCGTCATCATCATCGTCATCATCATCATCATCACTGTCCTACCAGCATCACCACTTCCGCTACTATCACTCCCGCTACCTTAAGCTGTATTATGTAAATGCAGCATGTAAACAAATGTATATTATATTCTGTAATATCA
>NC_068984.1:84365658-84367146 GCF_001194135.2 Octopus bimaculoides
ATATATATCTTAGATCCTGCTAAGGTATAAAAGTGGGGTATTTTCAGAGAAGCACTCAATCCAAGTTCAGGGATATCAACAATGTCGGATTCCAGACTAATACCGAAATTCTTTAAGTATAGAAATTTTTGGTTTCCCGATGGTAAAACCGTTGTGCGAGCGTGGCGAAGATGAGTCATGTTTCTATATACCTAAATTCCAGCTCAGCTCTAGTTGGAAAAAATCCAGAAGGCGGTAGTTGAGCATGTTAAAATTTTGAAATACATTTCCATTACATACAAGTACTTCAATCTCCTCCTATCACCCATTGTATATTTTATAGGAAATAAATTTAAGACGTTCCATATAGAATATTCTTCATAGGGGGAGTTAGTATCGTAAAAGGAAGTAAACTTTTACATTTGAATGAAACTTGAAATAATATATTTCTGTATTTCATTTCCAACTGCAGCTGCAATATTTTTAAGCTTCCACTTCTTTTTGTAATGTACTTTTGCAGGTTCAATTAAATAAGAATAACATGGCTCCTGCGCCTGCTTTTTCCTGCTTGTCCACTCATTTTGCAGGCACAGTAATATGCCCATGGCATATCACGTAGTAGTTAAGAGCGCGGGCTACTAACCTCAAGATTCCGAGTTTGATTCCAGGCAGTGACCTGAATAATAATAATAATAATAATAATAATAATAATAATAATAATAATAATAATAATAATAATAATAATAATAACAACAACAACAACAACAACAACAACAACAACAACAACAATAAGATAAAAAATACCATAGTAATGAGAACCCATGTTTGAAATTTCTCCAAGACACCTGATGAAGGCTGGAGGGTATATCAGCCGAAGCGTTGTGTTAACAACAAACAAGACGAGGACAAATATCCGTCAAATGTAAATAATGTAAAGTAATTATTATTGGGACAAAACTAAGATGGTGAATTGTTTCAAAATTTTAATCTATAATGAAAACAATTAAATTTTATAAATTCACAAAAAATAAATTGACCCAATATGAAGGAAAATATACCAATAAAGCAACATTAAATAAAATGAATGATACAAATCAGAAAGCAGTAAATGGTCGGCTAGTTTGAGGTTTCTTCGGCGCCATTGTGTTGGATAAATAAGTTTTTAATATTTCAAATGGTCTTTATTTTTCAAACATGGCGATTAATTAACCCTTTTTTTCAGTTCTCACAACACATAGGGGTGTCATTTTCTCCTTATGAAAACATCGCTTAATGTATCTTGAATGGGAATGAAATTATAATTGATGACTGAGGTGTGCGCCAAGTGGTAGCGAACATTTTTAGTCTGAAACAATAAACAATTGTAAACCTATAAAAACCTGTGAAGGCACATATATATAGGAGAAAAATAATGAATCATTAATTTTACAAATTACTGTTTGAAATTGAAAGCTTAAATGGTGTTCTGCTCGATTCTAGAGGCGATATATATATATATATATATATATA
>NC_068984.1:84367674-84370493 GCF_001194135.2 Octopus bimaculoides
ATATATTAGATACTGGTAGGGTATAAGGTGGAGATTTCCAGATAAGCACTCAACTCGAGTTCAGGACTATCAACACTCGGATTCCAGACTAATACCGAAATTTTTCAAGTGTGAAAATCCTGGTTTCACGGTGGTAAAACTGTTGTGTGGGTGTGACGAAGGGTAGATTATAATCCAAATCATAAAAAGACAAAGAAACCCCTTTAACTCATCGTTAATCATTTGTTACAATTGTTTCTGTATCATCTCTGCTTTTGCAACGTCAGTTTAAGCAAAAATTCGAAGTGAAAATTGACGTGATATTTGCGGTTTTAAACATCAGAGTGATACTTCATCAGACTTGCATCAGAGATGAACTCTTACATTGTACGTCTTTCAGACATTGGTTTTTTTTTTTTTTTGGTTTTTTTGCTCATATCTGGAGGAAATAAAAAGTAAATAAAAGTATGGTTAAGGATGAAAATAATTAGTATAGAGATCATGTAGGAAGGATGAAAAATGTGAAGAAGAAGAAGAAGAAGAAGAAGAAGAAGAAGAAGAAGAAGAAGAAGAAGAAGAAGAAGAAGAAGAAGAAGAAGAAGAAGAAGAAGAAGAAGAAGAAGAAGAAGAAGAAGAAGAAGAAGAAGAAGAAGAAGACAATATATAACAAATCAGTTTATCATTAATTAAAGATTCACAGTCAACTCTCTCTTTCTCTCTCTCTCTCTCTCTCTGTATATATGTCTTTGAAGACAGTTGCTCCCATAAATACCAAAATAAAATTTGGGATTTATGGAGGGTCAGGTAGGGAGAGAGAAGATGGAAGAAGTTGTAACATGACTTACAGGAATCGAACCTTGTGTCTACTATAAACCACTACGCCAAGATATCACAAGTTCAATAGTGTCCAAATTAGAAGTATGCATAACATACTACTACACTCACAGACACGCAATATTTGGTTCTTATCTTAAGAAGGTGGGAAGAGAAATTTTTGGTATTATAGAGAAGCGCAGAAATAGGGGATTTTCTAAGTTTGCAATATCAGAATGCCAAATCTTTCACGATCTTCCAGGTGTATATGACTTCATAAATCTTTCTTCTTCCTTCAGAAGAAGATAGTCTCAGAGCTTTGATCTTCTCCAGATAACTAATGAAACGCAGTAACGAAATTTCTTTTTGGTGAAGGTTCTGCGGATTGCATCCAATTTAAAATGTTTCATCAAATGAAATTACTTCTGTAATAATAACATTTCTTCAGCGTGCAGTTAATGATCTGGTTATTAGTTGTCAGATCATATTTCTCTAAGAGATGTAATGCGCGAAGTTTTCAGCGTACCTACATATAAGTGGACTCACTCCCTACTGCAAATTTTCAATTAATTTTAAATCAATATAAAGTTCAGAGTTCTCTCTGTTGTCTGCTTTGACAAGAATTGCCATTGACGTTAATTATCATTGATGTCATTTCTAATTACGGGAGTAATTAATGAAAAATTAACGAAAAATTGTTTTTGCTTTGTACCAACAAACACTAGCATAACTAAGGAGGGGGCGGTAGGGGATGTGCGCCCCAGGCGACACTTTTGGATCTGCTGTAAGCAATGTGTGTTTTTTATGGGGTCCAGGAACGGCAAATGGAAGGGCTGCCCTGGGCGGCGCACTCTAGCTACGCTAGTGCCAATAAATATGCTAGTCTACTCTGAACTGTGTTTTCTTCATGCAGGAGATACTCTGAGGACATTTTCCAATATCATCACACACGCACACACACACACACACACACACACACACACACACACACACACACACACACTTTATGTACAGAGTTCTAGCATCAATAAAGGTTTCTCTAACAAGATTAACAATGCTATGCGTGTGTGTGTGTGTATGTGTGGATATGTGCGTGTATGTTGTATGTGTGTGTGTAATAGTAGATGTCAATTTATTACCATCACCACTATCAACACCATCATCACTTACCTCCTTATTACGTTATTATTTAACAATATAGCTGCCTACAATTCGTTGCCCGTGTCTTAGCAACAATTATTCAGTTACAGTGGATGGAGATAACAATCCATATCGGTAACTAGCGGGCCGTTCTGAACTTCTAATTTAACGACGACCAGCGGATTTTCTACAGTTTCTATACCACCTTCTCTCTCTCTCTCTCTCTCTCTCTCTCTCTCTCTCTCTCTCTCTTTCTTTCTTACTCGTTCTTCATACTTGCTTTTTGTCGTGCGTGTGTGTTATGCTAATTATTGTTTCTCTAAACAACAAACATCAATGGAATTCGATACGTTTGTTGAGTAAGATATTTTTTTAGGATGAGATACAATTCACTTCCTCAGAGTTTTACCTGTCAGCTTGTTCACAACATTTTTATGTGGAGTTTGGATGTGGATTGGAACGGATTATCCCTATTTATATGTATCTCTTCTTCTTCTTGGCACTCCGTCGCTTACGACGTCGAGGGATCCAGTTGATCCAATCAACGGAACAGCCTGCTCGTGAAATTAACGTGCAAGTGGCTGAGCACTCCACAGACACGTGTACCCTTAACGTAGTTCTCAGGGATATTCAGCGTGACACAGTGTGACAAGGCTGACCCTTTGAATTACAGGCACAACAGAAACAGGAAGTAAGAGTGAGAGAAAGTTGTGGTGAAAGAGTACAGCAAGGTTCGCCACCATCCCCTGCCGGAGCCTCTTGGAGCTTTAGGTGTTTTCGCTCAATAAACACTCACAATGCCCGGTCTGGGAATCGAAACCGCGATCCTATGACCGCGAGTCCGCTGCTCTAACCACTGGGCCATTGCGCCTCTACTATGTATTTCA
>NC_068984.1:84371079-84373197 GCF_001194135.2 Octopus bimaculoides
ATATATATATATATATATATACACTACAACTACTACTACTACTACTACTACTACTACTACTACTACTACTACTAAAACTGTGATTGCTTGCTTGCTTGTTGCTTGCATGCTTGTAAGTAATTTAATACAGACAAACGGCGAATAATGGGAAAATACTCCGAAAGTAACATAACCCTGAAAGTGAAGAAACTCTAACCTTTTGATTAGCGAGAGACATTGTGATCAATGTCTTCTGTATCTTGAAGACAAACTTAACAACCTGGGCAAAAGTCTTAGTGACTTTAGCATACCAACGCCAAATATTATTGTCGCTAATCAGAATGTTGGCAATTGGTGATTATTGCATGAGTTGCAATACAGCAAAGAAGAGCGACAACGATTTGTAGAAGAGAAGGACCCTATGTTGAATAGTGAGCAAAAAGATGTGTACGACTTTGCTTGCGACAGTTTAGAGAGGAACACATCTGCATTGATTTTCATTGACGGAACAGGAAAGACATTCCTGATAAATAATCAATAAAACCTTAAAAATGAGCTTGTAAACCAGACCTATGATGACACGAATGAACTGAAATATTTAACTGAATCATCATAAAATTAACTTTCATTTCAATGCAATGCTGAAATCAATTTCAATGTTTTATAAACTGAACTGTCAGTGACCCAACGGGTCACAGGTAGTCTAATATACATATATATATATATATATATATATAGAGAGAGAGAGAGAGAGGGGGGAGGGGGAGAGAGAGAGAGAGAGAGATTAACCAAAGTATACGAATCCATCATAGCTGATCTTACCTAACAGGTTCACACAGGATATTAGGTAATCAGACGATTATCTAAAAACTGCGCTCGTCAGAGTTGGTTGGTATGGAAAAAAAATGCTGACTGCTCTATTACTGAAGGTGAAGAAGTGTCACATCTGGTTTGTGGTTGCTGTGAAAAAAGGCGAAACGAAGTCGCGGGAGGCGCTTAAGGGTTCTGTGCCTTACCTCCCCCCACCACGAAAAAACACTCTGAGTGAGTGGTGATTGCCAGTAACATTTGTGTAGGATTGATGTTTGTAAGGGAGGAATCTATATGTGTGTAGTGGGTGGAATAAAGATTAATGGGCACCCAGATCTTTAATCTTTTGTGTGACTGCATGTACGTATGCATATTTATTAGTTTACTGCGGCCAAGTTTTGCTGGATTCTCAGGATGTAATGCTGGAAGGATTGATGGTGGAGGTCCTAGCGTTTATAATCATAGTAACATCTGTAAGTAAACGATCACGTATTTTCCTCATGTGGACAAGAGCAAAAACTTTCGCGCTTACAGTTTCGTTGTGTCCAGTTCAAGAGAGTGTTTTAATGTAATTAAACCATACATGCTTAACCAGGGCAGTGACATTGTATCTTTTCTGGATATTAAAGGAGGACTTACGGTTGTTAAATCTGGTCCTGAAAGAAACTTCTGCTGCACCCACATACTTCTGCACGTTTCATTGCCCGCTGCGGGTCCTTTGATATCACCTCTGCCTTTCTTTGTGATGCAGTGACCATTATGAAAGCATCTGGTGTTGCCTCAGTGCAGTTGTTAGACAATGGTCTGATTATCTAATACCTGTGCAAAACCGATTGATATGATCGGATGTAATAGACCTACGGTACTGTTTAATTTGATTAATATACCCACCCTATTGACCAATATACTAGCGCCTATTTCTTCTGGGACTAAAGTGCTGCAGAAAAATAGAACCTGTACAGGCTTGAAAAGTGCACCGAACATATACTATGTTTCCGTTTAATGTATCTTTGTACTTCTTTGAAGACGAGTTCGATTTGAAAAAACTTCATCGTAGCTACGATGAAGTTAATAGAACTCGCTTTAAACACTTTGTTAACGCTACGGTCCTTTTGAACATGACAAGGAAATATAACAGGCAAGTGTAAACACTTACAGAAACAAGTGTTTACTGAGAGATTATTAGAATATAACTTATTTGACTGGCAATAAATCTCTGTAGATTTACTGGAGAATGGCTCATTTTTCGGAGATTTTTTCAATGTATATATTTTTTATAGAATATTATACATATATGTATATATTTTTAAAGTATATATATATATATAT
>NC_068984.1:84373417-84374474 GCF_001194135.2 Octopus bimaculoides
TGTGTGTGTGTGTGTGTGTGTGTGTGTGTGTGTCTATATTTGTGGTTCCGGGTTCAATCCCGTTATGTGATACCATAGGCAAGCATTTTTCTATTGTAGCTTCAGGTTGCCTAATGTCTTATGACTAAGATTTAGCAAACGGGAACAGTTGAAGCTTGTTACACACCACCATATGGAGCAATAATTGGTTTTTGGTATATGTTTCTGCAGTATCCATAATAAAACCAAAATAATTCGAGAAAATACAAAAATACACTTGGGTATCCAGAGCAAGCGAAGCGAATATGTAAATGCGTAGAAGTCATTCGTTAAATGTTATCATTATAGAGTTTTCTTTTCAATTGCCGAACAACTTAATTTCTTAAACTATTATGATAGCATCATAATACGAAAGCATTTTTTAATTAATTTATTTATATATATATGTGTGTGTGTGTGTGTGTGTGTGTGTGTACACACACTTTAATGTACACAGCATAATAGTTTCTTGTATTGGAGACACGAGTTTAGGCCGGTTTTATAACACGCCTTGTGTCTCCAAGTAATCTTCTGGCTCTGAACACATGGTCTGTCCAATATACTAAACAGAAAGCTACTACAAGAGAAATCACGAGAAAAAAAATGAGAAAATAAATGAAAAAAATGGAAACATGTTAATTGTTAAACAACACTATTGTTGATTGTGACTTCGAAGTGTTTCGACTAGTTAAGCCAACGTCGGACTTTCATACACACGCGCGCATGCGCACACACACGTGGCTGTGTGGTTAGTGTCTTCTATATACAGCCTCAAGCTGACCAAAGCTTTGTGAGTGAATTTGATAGACGGAAACTGAAAGAAGTCCGTTGTGTGTGTGTTTGTGCCTCACTACCGCCTGACAATCGGTGCTAGTGTGTTTACGCCTTCGTAACGTAGCAGTTAGGCAAAAACGACCAATAGAATAAGTACTAGGCTTTAAAAAATAAGTCCCGATGTCGATTTGTGCAACTAAAACCATTCAAGGCGGTGCCGCGACATGGCCGCAGTCAAATGGCTGAAACAAATAATAGAATATAT
>NC_068984.1:84374673-84377260 GCF_001194135.2 Octopus bimaculoides
ATTAAAAACATAAAATTAAAACAGAACACAAAGGATTCCGCGGTACACGTGTTTCAAGCTTTATACACAAACAGTCGTTGCATCATTATATGGGTATATAATTGATAGACAGGATGGTATAAAGCTATCTTCAGCCGTAAATATATTCTTTCCCAAGTATTATATCACAAAGAAGAAGTCACCAAGAAAAAAGCAAAAGAGAGAGAAACATGAGAGAGAAAAGGGGGGATAGGACTTTAATTGGATTTTCGAGTTAAACAAATCTTCTCGAAAATCCAGTGTGCGTGTGTGCGTGTGTGCGTCTCTGTGTGTTATTAGCCAAGCTATTTAAGCTAACATGGATTTCTGGGTGGATGACGAGAAACTTCGGACGATCAATCTTTTTGTCTGTCTCAGCAATAACTTTTAACAGGAAAATTACATGCATAAACTCATCATACAACATAGTTTATATCGGCGATGTGTTTAATCATTCTCTTTATACACAAATTGCTCAGTATTGACTGCTAATAAAAAAAAAGTCTAAGAGGGCATTTCATAACTGTGAGAGCATCAGATCTGACCGTGACCCAACATAGTTTCAATCGAACTCGCGTTTCTTTGATTCTCTCTGTGATTATATGTTGTCATTATAGAGATTTTTGAAAACCAGGCTTTTAACAGTCCAGTGTATTGTCCAGTAAGTCAAGGACGAAAAGGTTAGGCTGGTCATCCAGTACAATATTCTCTCACTAGTCCAATAGAATTCAAGTCCAATAGAAGTCAGGACTTCTATTTCTGAGAACCACAAGCAAACGTCAAATCTTTTCGTGCAGTGGTAGAGTATCACATGTATCGGCGAAAAAGAAATGCATCCACATCTGTAGCATGCTCATTTTT
Source organism: Octopus bimaculoides (assembly GCF_001194135.2). NCBI lineage: Eukaryota > Metazoa > Mollusca > Cephalopoda > Octopoda > Octopodidae > Octopus > Octopus bimaculoides. Next base: position 84,375,553 of record NC_068984.1, read on the forward strand.
AGGGCACGTGGAAGGGGTAGTATATAAGGGAATAATAGTAATTTTCCGGGCGACCGTACTGCTGTTGGCGTCTATGAAATAGAAACTTGAACTAACGCGTAACAAAGATTTGGGTTTTAGTCCATTCATACACCAGCGTGCATAATGAAGTCTTCATCAGTTAGAAGCTAAAGAAGGTTTATAAGTTGTATCAGGTCGTTTATATACAACGCGAAAAATCGTTTCTATACAAAATAGGCATAAGAGTGGCTGTGTGGTAAGTAGCTTGCTTACCAACCACATGGTTCCGGGTTCAGTCCCACTGCGTGGCACCTTGGGCAAGTGTCTTCTACTATAGCCTCGGGCCGACCAAAGCCTTGTGAGTGGATTTGGTAGACGGAAACTGAAAGAAGCCCGTCGTATATATGTATATATATATGTGTGTGTGTGTGTATGTTTGTGTGTCTGTGTTTGTCCCCCAACATCACTTGACAACCGATGGTGGTGTGTTTACGTCCCCGTAACTTAGCGGTTCGGCAAAAATAGATCGATAGAATAAGTACTAGGCTTACAAAGAATAAGTCCTGAGGTCGATTTGCTCGACTAAATGTGGTGCTCCAGCATGGCCGCAGCCAAATGACAGAAACAAGTAAAAGAGTAAAAGAGAAAAGAGACGAAATATCTAACGCACAGGTACGAACAAAAACGTTTACTAAAATGCTGAAACTAGATGAATCATTAATGAACCTGCAAAACTGAACGATTATGAATCATAAATGGATAAATACTTTATAATGGCACTAAAAATCACAATACGGATTAGCGAGGGTGTTCAATAAAAAAAAAAAAAATTACGATTAGTGCGGTTAATAACTTATAAGGTTTTCTTCACCTTTGGAGCTAAAACATTTTTCCATATCGCTCTATCTTAATACATCGCTCAAAACGTTACTATTGCACTTTTTTTATTGAACATTCTCGCTAATACATTTTGCATGATAAACTATTTCTCGTTACCACTGTGAAGTATCTATTAACTTATATGCTAACTATATGTGTGTATGTGTGCATATATGTATGTATGTAGGCATGTATGTATGTATGTATGCATGCAGGTAGGTAGGTAGGTACGTACGTACGTACGTACGTACGTACGTACGTACGTACGTGTGTGTATGTATGTGTATACATACATATTTATATATGTATGAATATGTGTGTATATAGATATGAATATATATGTGTATATATTTATGTAAATATGTGTAGGTGGGTGTGTACACATACATATCTATCTATCTCTATATATGTAAATATACATACAAACATATGTACATGCTTATATATATATATATATGTATATATGCATGTGTATATAAACATATGTACATATAAGTACATACAGATACAAGCACATACACATACGTACATACTTAAACAAATTATCATGTAATCAGGCAAGCGTAAAGCCACTTCATGGCTTTAGCAATCAAGATTATAAGGATCTGCGAGAAGATATTTTACTTTAACCAATCACAGCTCGGTTTTCCAACATTGCCAATCAAGTAGTCGGCAGATAAAGAATTTCGCTCTGTGTGTAATTTGTTAACGGGAGTCTACATTTGCACCTGTGCGTGTATATGTATGTGTACTATGGATATTGTGTGTGTGAGATGAGAGGCTACTGAGAATTATATATATATATATATATATATATATATATATATAT
>NC_068984.1:84378417-84379895 GCF_001194135.2 Octopus bimaculoides
GGGATTAATTATGTATATATATGTGTGTGTGTGTGTGTGTGTGTGTGTGTGTGTGTATCATGCACATAATTACTCATACTGGGCACCGCTTTGAAGAATTTTAGCCTGGCACTTACTCCTTGGCCGATCCGCTGAATTACGGGGACGTAAATATACCAATAATCGGTGCTGGTAAATAAACACAGACTCAAAGACACACATACATATATATATATACATATACATACACACACACACACATATATATATACATGCATGCATGCATGCATGCATGCATGCATACATACATACATACATACATACATACATACATACATACATACATACATGTGTGTGTGTGTACAACAGGCTTCTTTCAGTTTCTGTCTACCAAATCCACTCATAAGGTCCGAGGCTGTAGTAGAAGATAGTTGTCCAAGGTCCCACACAGTGGGACTGAACCCGTAACTATGTAGCTGAGAAGCATTACTGCCCACAAGGGGCTACACACAGAGGGGACAAACAAGGACAGACAAACGGGTTAAGTCGATTATATCGACTCCAGTGCGTAACTAGTACTTATTTAATCGACCCCGAAAAGCAAAGTCGACCTCGGCGGAATTTGAACTCAGAACGTAGCGGCAGACGAAATACAGCTAATCGTTTCGCCCGGCATGCTAACGTTTCTGCCAGCTCGCCGCCTGGTGGCAAGAGGCAAACTTCTTGCCACACAGCCACACACACACACCCATTCACACTTCTGTGTGTATATCTGTGTCACTGTGTGTGTGCGCGCGAGTGTGTGTGAATTGTGCGCGTATATTTCCTTTTTTATATATACTCCACACGCACACACATTATATACATCTAAATATAACAACAAAAGCAACAAGAGGAACAATAACACCAGCTGTAACAACATCAAGAATAAAATTATAAACAACGAAACGAAATAATTCCAACAAGATCAATTTATTGAAATGTTTGGTCAACACAGACACTTCAGATCGGAGTGTTTCAAGCGATTTCAATCGACTGATCTTAATGGGGTTTCTTCCCTTGTCTTGTTTTTGTTTGCTACTTTGGAATTCTCCGCTTAGCAGGTTAATCAACTTCGCGGGAAGAGTTATTCTAAGAGCGCGTTCTGCCTCATCTTCGAAACGCCTAGTTTAGAATAGAGGCAGCTGATGAATGAAAAGTTCCATAAGTGGCTTGTCTGCTTTCCTATGTGTTCATTCTGTTGTTCGAAAAAAAGTCCGTTTTTTTGTGCTTTGTTTATGTTCCCGTTCCTTTTTTCTCCACGTTTTTTTGACGTCCTGTACCCGGATATGCATCTATATATACATGTAGATGTAGGTATGTACATATATGTATGTATACATGCATATGCTCACATATCATTTGTATTATTATTATATATATATATATATATACGTTTTCTGATCAATAAGTATCCGGACTGTTGCTATAGTAACGAAGCTAAAGCACAGAGAGTGAAG
>NC_068984.1:84380029-84400029 GCF_001194135.2 Octopus bimaculoides
AATCCAGAAACGCGTCTATGATTAACTTTAAATGATTAGTTTTCATTGTTTTTTCTTCTTGTTTTTGCCTTTGTGAGTTACAAGTAACTGTTGGAGTCTCAGCTTTTTTAGCTGCTATTTCTGAACTTCGGTATGTGGTGAAGTAAATGCTTGCTGATCCCTTAATTATGTTTTTATATATATATATATATATATACGTTTTCTGATCAATAAGTATCCGGACTGTTGCTATAGTAACGAAGCTAAAGCACAGAGAGTGAAGCCGCTTGGCGCAGATTGACCTTGAACTCTACTGTGCATGCGCACTAAAGTTTAACGTTTTAGCTCATTAATGTCTTGCTCTTTATAGCAATGCTTGGAAGGAAGGTGTGTAGTGTGTGGTCGTCGCATTGACCATAACAGAGAAAGTGGAACAAAGACTCTGCATCAAATTTTGCCAAAAGCTTGGTGATACCTACTCAGAGGCCTACGCAAAGTTTTCAAAGCGTTTTCATCGTTCCCAACACAATGAAGGAGATCTTGTGTAACTGAAACCCAAGTGTCCTTTTGGTCAGCTGAAAGCAATTTTGGCACAAACTTGGCAGACACGCGTCTCATACTGAAATCTTCAGTGATAATGGACTGAACTGAACCGTAACTAATCTGCACATCCTCTGATAACTCACGGATGGTGATTCGACAATTTTGCCTCATAGCTGCACGCACATCTGCTATGATTTTCTCAGTTCTGTTCGTTGCGGGTCTCCCAGAACGGTCGTCAATATCGTCATTTTTCGGCCATCTTGGAAACGTCTGAACCACTCGTACGCTTTTGTGCTGCTCATACACTTCTCTCCATATACTTTCTGAAACTTTGCGTAGGCCTCTGATCAGGTATCGCCATGACAACTTTCTCTGTCATGGTCAATGCAACGATCACACATATATATATAGCTTCATCCATGACAATTTGAAATTTCAGAGTGGGTCCAGACTCCAACGCCTCTTTGAAACTATCTAAAATTGCTATTCTCTATCTCTTGGAGTTTATGAATCAAATCAAACTTTGTGTTTGAGAAGATGATATAACTATTTGGATCTTATCTCTTTAAGCCACTAACAATATGCCGTTAGAAAAACCAGCTCTCTTTATCAGAAAAGATATTGAATCCATCTAATCTTAATGAATCACTTTTTATTCCAATGATGTTGGTTACATAAAAAAGAACATTTCTAAATTTGAGTTGAACTTTCTGATGTTCAGTAAAAATGTCTGGATTCTTTGATAAAAAAAAAACTGTCACAGTTGATATAGTGGACTTGTAAAAACGGTCAATTAACTTTCTCATTGGTATAGCACGTGTCAGTTCCGTTTCTGACTTCGAATTTATCACAAAGTTTGTATTGTATTTGGTGACAGATGATGCTATCTTTTCAGAAGCATAGTAATATCCAGAATCATATTTGAAAGCACTCCTCTTCCACCAATATATACATGTACGTTTATGAATTCGTTTTGCAAGATTCCTGATGTGAAATCGTGTGTTGAAACAGATATTGTTTTACCCTATCTAATGGTTATCTAACGCTTTTCTAAACATTAGATCAGTATTAGATATGGTAAATCTACGGATTAAAGTAGTAGAACGACCAGGAACCTCCATAAAATCCTTGATCTATACAACATATCCATTCGATAGGTCACCATGTATGGAGAACGATTGTATAGTAAGATGAACCCACAGGTTAACTGTAAGATTAGGAATGTAGTCTATAGCTTACGATGTACTGAGGAACGGAGCAGAAACAAGACAATTTACATTGGGGAGACAGCACGTAGCATAGGGGAGCAGATAGGCGAACACTGGCGGGAGCTCAACGATGAGAACAGACATGACACTTAGACAGATTACAGCGGCCACACACATAGTAATAGACAGACCTCAACAGAAAACATGAATGAAACAATAACACCCCCACGACCACACTACGCAACACAACGACAAAGACAGAAAAGGAAAAAAAGATACAGATACAAACAGTATAATACATAAAGCCATATACACACATACAAAAGACAAACATACACATACTTATGAAATATAAGAAATAAGGTTAAATAAGTAAATAAATGGGGAAAAAACTATATAAAGGGCACGGATACAAACAATATAATAAGCAAACCCATATACACACTCATGAAACATGCAAACAAAACACATGAACACGCGTACACAAACGTGGTGGTCGTGGTGGCGGCGGCGGTTCTTCTTCTTGCTAGTGCATTGATGTTACTGTACGGTTGTTAATGTTATCACTATTGTTGTTTAACCCCATATTAGCTTCAAATGAGCAGACCTAAGTCCAGAGACATTCTAGCCTTGACCATCCCGTCGTTTTAAATATATTTTCCAGTATCCGGTACCCTTTTCTTTCTTTAATAAAAAATCAAAAAAGGTAGTACCTCGTGGATTCCAGAAACGCTGTTATTATTTCCTGCAGGTCAAATAACCAGATAGGGGTGTCCCCATTTCGTTGTCGATGTTGCCATGCAATTACGGCTGTTGTTTGCAGTTGTTACTTTTTGTTATTGCTATTTAGTTCTATGATATTTCAGCTCTAATCCACTAGATCCAGGAGTCCAGCTGTGATCATCCAATCTGGGCTTTTTAATAAATTATAATCTCTCTCTCTCTCTCTCTCTCTCTCTCTTTCTTCTTTCTTACTTTCTCTGTCTTTCTATTTTTATGTGTATCTTTCTGCGCACGTGTGCATCGTGTTTGCCTCCAACGCCAAAAAGTACTGTCGATATAACAAGCTGAATATCCAGTTAGCCGTGCCAAATCGTCAGCGTCCAATCCTCTCATTCCAATATGAGAAATATTTTGCTGTTATTTCAAGCAGATCGAACCTCTACCTAGATGCTCGTTCCAAAATATTATATTACAACCAAAATACATTCCTACAATCAAATCATTTCATGATTGCGTATTCCGTTAGCACATTTTTACGTTCAAATCATTTAAAAATATATTATTAAAGAGTCCATATTATATAATCACATAATTGAATATTTCGAAATACATAATTACAAACTAGTTTCACTTTTAATGGGTGATATTCATTGCGATGCATGTATGTAACGGCTTGCTACTAGCCTTCTCTTAATATGTATGTATGTATGTATGTATGCATGCGTTTTTTTCTATATGTTTCTATGTAGACATGATGTGTACTTATATGTATGTACTAGCTCCTGTGGAGGTCTCTTCACTGGGCCTTGGGCCCAACAATGACACTTCATGCATTGAGCATATATTAAATTTTATTAACTTCAACAATATTTTTCAAGCAATGAACAATTTTCATCAAAATTATATAATTTGTCGACTTGGAACTTATTGCAAAGCTGCATAATAAACAACATTTTTTGTCTTCCCATTCAGGGTCTGTGCAAATAGCTTGTTTCCATTCCTTATCTTTGAACAACCAACATATAGCTGGCCGTAAGCAACAATAAACTTACCTTAATTCTTCTACCACCGCTTAATTTAAAGACAATTTAATGTACGTAGGGCCTTACTTTTCGTACAAACAATTATTTGTAGTAGCTGGTACGTATCTAAACTCCTGTTCGTAGTTTGAAGAAAAATTACACCACTGTCGCTAAACACTATTTTAAAGTGCGATTTTTATGGTTTGGAATTGCTCTAAACGTATCTGACCATAAAGATGTTTGAAATTTAGTATTTTTTAGGGTAATAATAAAATTAATCGAATCTATTGGGTTGTCCGGAAAGTTCGTACCGATTTATAGTAGCTTACCTTTCGACTTATTTGCCATGAAACCACCTCAATTCTGGGAAGAGGGTATTTTCAAGTTGAAGGAAAGATGGAGACGCATTGTGCAATAAAATGGTTCATATTTGGTTGATCTAAAATGTAATGGCAAGTATTTATTGACCGTTTTCTTTCCTTTAAAAATCGGCACGAACTTTCCGGACAACCCAATATTTTCATGCGGTCGGAATGCACTAAGTTTCGACGGCCGACGGCATGAAAATAGGTCCAACAAATTTTATTAATATTTGACAAAATACTAAGTTTCCAACATTTTTATGGTAGAGAGTTATGAGAGGTAATATTGTATGAGAGAATTAATTCAATACGTATTTCAGTTCTGAACGTTATGAAGCACGTCTTATGGTTAAATTACTTGATACAGTTATAATATTTAGAGAAATATTTTTTCAAAATGTTTGTTTTGGAAATTACTTTTGGAAATAGTTCCAATATTTAGAGAAATATTTTTTCAGAATGTTAGGATTAAGAAAAAAACAAGAATGAAGAATAGGAGAAGAGTCATTGAATAGTAACAGAGGGGTAAAGCATGAGGAATAGTAGAAGTGTCATTCAACAGTAAGAGAGTATGAATGCATGACTGTGTTATAAGGAGCTAAGCATTGCATGGACACTTGTACCCTTAGCATTATCTTCAGATAGACTCAGCAGGTCATTGTGTAGAGCAAAGTCAAACTCATGTCCGCTTACCCAATTTCTCCCAAAGGGTTTGAGTCGACTCGATGGTATGATATGCGATACTTGCCAATGGTTTTTACAATGAGATCAAATGCTAAACTTTGTGGTTATAAAGCAAGCTTGTTAGCCATTCAACTGTCCATTCATATTGATGTACATATTGGTTTCAAATTGGTTTCAGCTTTTAGTACAATGCCAACAGGTTTGAGGAAGGGCTTAATCAATTACAACGAACCCAGTATTCAGCTGGTACTTACTTTATCAACCCTGAAAGGATGAAAGGCAAAATTGACCTCGGTGGAATTTGAACTCGGAACATAGAGACAGACGAAATGCTGCTAAGCACTTCGCCTGACATGCTAACGATTCTGCCAGCTTGCTGCCTTACATATCGATACATATATTAAAATCATTTATATATCTCTATGCTGATACATGCATATTGGTACAGATATCACTCCCGTCATCAGATGTCCTTTTTCAGAACTCTGACCATTGGAGTATCTCTAGAACTGCAGTGTCTTGATTCTTTGTCAGTCAGGTTACTTACAAACATGTCGTACCCATCACCTCTGTCTATGTTATAGGATTCCTACACAGCATTGTCACAATAGATACCTACCGCCATCACTACAAAAATAAATGTATCATCAACACTTCCACAACTATTACTAACACCACAGCGACAACAATAACAACACTATCATCACAACCACAACAACTGCTACAATCCCTTCTCCACAACTAATTACAACAACAATAACAACACCAATAAGTTTGATTATGTTCCTTACTTCCACATGGAAGGAGTTATCTCCAACAAAAAGAGTTAATGTAAAACAGTTTATATGGGAACAATATTATTGAGACTGCAAAGGCAAGTTGTGACAATAACCTCAAAGTATAAAACCATTTCTAGTTGAAACATGAAAATATTGGCACTGTGTCAACTACTGCTACCACCACCACCACCACCACCACTCCTATTTGTACTACTACCAGCACAGAAACTAATGTGGGTGTTTCAAAGTAACCACTTGACATGCTAGAAATAGAAGTCAAATCCTCAAAAAAAAAATAATAAATAATCCCACCTTGCTGTCACCCTACTATTTTAAAAAAGGAATGAGACTTATGTCTAAGCATAATTTATCCTGGGTACAGTAAATCTTGGACTAAGATACGATGGTCACAGCATGAACACTTTTGATCATAGAACTGCTCATCAGAGATAACTTGAGGTTAAACAATAACAACAACAACAACACCAATGACAATAGCATCTTTTTTCACTGAACTTTTTAAATGTTTACTTTGAGCTCCAAAGATTTTTGTAGGCAACTTTTGGCAGTTAAGGTGAGGACCTGTTAGACAGGAGAATAAAGGGACTATGTTATACCTGTGCCTAGGAATTTATTGGGATCTCATAAAATGTTTGCAGGAGTGGCTGTGTGGTAAGTAGCTTGCTTACCAACCACATGGTTCTGGGTTCAGTCCCACTGCATGACACCTTGGGCAAGTGTCTTCTACTATAGCCTCAGGCCAACCAAAGCCTTGTGAGTGGATTTGGCAGACGGAAACTGAAAGAAACCCGTCGTATATATGTATATATAGATATATGTATGTGATGTGTGTGTGTATGTTTGTGTATCTGTGTTTGTCCCCCTAGCTTTGCTTGACAACCGATGCTGGTGTGTTTATGTCCACGTCACTTAGCGGTTTGGCAAAAAGAGACTGATAGAATAAGTACTAGGCTTACAAAGAATAAGTCCTGGGGTCGATTTGCTCGACTAAAGGTGGTGCTCCAGCATGGCCACAGTCAAATGACTGAAACAAGTAAAAGAGTATACATTGAAGAATAACATTCACATTTTAAGAGGCAGTGCCACAAGAAATTTTATGTTTCCTGATAAGATTCCTCTCAGCAGCCTGGGGTGAGCTCAATGTAGCTTGAGCTGGCAGAAAATTCCAGAATCCAATTCTGAGGAGGAAGCATTGGAAAAAGTGTTTAGTGGGAGATTTTGTGAGTGAGACACAATGAGCACTTCACCATCTTCCTGGATTAAACAATTAGGATTAAGGATGGTGTAGGAGCTGTAACAGTTGCACCAAATGGATCTGGGTAGTTATTGGTGTTTTGCTGTTGCTGTTGTGTAGCCCCCGGTCTACCCTGACTGAGCGTGGAGGCTCAATGGCCCAGTGATTAGGGCAGCAGACTCGCGGTCATAGGATTGCGGTTTCGATTCCCAGACCGGCTGTTGTGAGTGTTTATTGAGCGAAAACACCTAAAGCTCCACAAGGCTCCGGCAGGGGATGGTGGTGAACCCTGCTGTACTCTTTCACCACAACTTTCTCTCACTCTTACTTCCTGTTTCTGTTGTGCCTGTAATTCAAAGGGTCAGCCTTATCACATTGTGTCATGCTGAATATCCCTGAGAACTACGTTAAGGGTACACGTGTCTGTGGAGTGCTCAGCCACTTGCACGTTAATTTCACGAGCAGGCTGTTCCGTTGATCGGATCAACTGGAACCCTCAACGTCATAAGCGACGGAGTGCCAACAACAACAACAACCCTGACTGAGAAGACTTATAATCAAAGGCATTTCAGTTATGAGCACACTATCATTTTCCTATGCGTAGAAAATTTGTTGGTGAATCTGTTTCTTCTGTGATAACTGTAGAAGAAACACCATCTCTGTGTGATAATGGCTATTGTGTGGTTGAGTCAGATACTGCTATAATCACAACAGAAGAAACAATACCTCTGTGAGATAGTGGCTGTGGTGTATTGGTGAGTTTGTCTCAGCCAATCAACCAATCAGCCTTTTTTTTAAGATATGATCTAGGATATTTATATATTAACAGTAATACTGTAACACATATGTGACCAGTAAAACAATTATGAGTTGAGGTGAGCTTTGTGGTAAGTTTTCAACTGATCAGGGTTGATATAATTTCTAGTCAAGGAGCTGTACTTTAGTCTTTGGGAACAATGTTAGTAGTGATATGATCCTCTGACAGTTTTGACAATGTATCTTTTATGTTGTTCGTTCATAGGTTGCATGTAATGTAAGTGTATTTATTTGATTTGTCTAGTGATTGTGTTTTTCGGTTTTTGAAGAAAACAGTGCTGTTATATGTTTGTTGGAGGCTGTTTTTCAAGTATGCTTTGTATGTGTTATTTACACTTTATCCAGAGGATGATTCTATGTAGAAAGTCATGGAGGAGTGACAGTTAGTATCATCTGAACAAGTATGTATATGCATGTGGTTAGATGCAACAGTGATTCATTAATGTTCAGAATAAAGAGACTAAAACACATTCAGCAAATCTGGGAAACACCAGATTTGATAAAATATAGTTAGATGTATGTGATAAAATTTTGTTTCTTTGTTTCTACCAATTAAGAATTGACGTAATTAAAAAAGAAAATTCATAGATTTTTACATAGATACGCACATACATACAAACACACATAGAAATGGAAAAGTAAAAATATGCAAGACATTTCTAAAGCTCAACATGTAACACTTATCATTGTTATTATCTGAAGCCTAGCAAGCATACAGACACATACATACGTATGTACATCACACACACACTTATATAGACTTTCTGTATGTATCTTATTTATGCATCCATTTGGCTGTGGGATAGTGTCAAAAGAAGAAATCCCTCTGAGATGCCACGTGTTAAAACACACTGAATACTTCAAACCAGGCAAGACAACTAACCTCATAAGTGATTGAGAATGATGGTTATCAATATTTTGCTGTTTTTGCTGCTCTTCAACATTGTGTACTCAAGTTACCTCAGAATAAATTGCAATTGCTAGTCTGAGGCTTATATGCAGTCCCTTCTTATTCATCATTGTCCTCCAGGCCAGAACAGAAATTTAAGCCCCACTGCTTCTGGGAACTACTATATACTGATGATTTCATTCTCATAGTGAAATCTGTAACAGAATTAGAAAGAAATTCTAGGTGTGGAAGCAAAACCTAGAATCAAAGGGCCATGGAGTTTACTTAGCAAAGATCAAAGTTTTAGTACACTGGAAAACAGACAGGACACCACCTACAGCAATGTAAATGGCCCTGCTCTATATGTAGGAAAAGTGTAGGCAGGACTTCCATAAGTGTAAGCTAGGGACACACAAGAAGTATAGTGGATTCACAGGAAGACTACCAGAGAAATGGTGTCGTATATGGAAGATACACTGGTAGATAATTGTTGTTACCTAGATGACCTAATTAGCAGTGATGGAAGATGTTCCAAAAGTATAGCTGCTAGAATAAGAATAGGCCAGAGAAAAGTTCAGAGAGTTATTACATCTGTTTGCAATAAAAGGTCTCTCTTCAAGTGATATGCAGATTGCATGTACTTGTGTATGGACAGCAATGCTATATGGTGATGAGATGTGGGCCCTGAATGCAGAAGACATGTGAAGAGAAGAGAGGAATGAAGTTAGTATGCTCTGTTGGATGTGCAATGCCAGTGTACATGCATGAAGTGCTAAAGTACTGAATAAAAAATTATGTATAAAAGGAGTCAGATGTAGTGCACAAGAAAGAAGACTGCACTGGTTTTGTCATAAAGTAGCACTGGTCACTTAAAGTGACCAGAACTGGGTCTCCCTCTTGTGGAAGAGGGTGACCCAAGAAGACATAGGACAAAATAGGGAAGGCTGATCTCAAGATGTTGACCCTTGTGGAGGAGATGACAAAGGACTGAGACAATTGGTGATTTGCTGTGCTTGAGACGATCCTTCCATCACAGCAAATATGAGGTCCTAAAAAAAATTTGTCTATACTTGTACATACTGGGCCCATTCCCTACACCCATACTGCTCAGTCAAACATCCTCTGTATCTCATCTCCCTACCCACCTCTTTCCCCAACATCGATCTCTCCTTAATACATATAACATCTCCTAACTCTGTGCTACCAATTACTGCCATCTCTCCACTTCCATCCCTCATTCTCATCTCTTACCACATATCTCCAACTATTCCCCCCACCTCCTCTGTCATGCTTCATTCTAATACCTCACATATCAACCGTCATTGCCAGCAGTTTCTTGTGTCTACCACCACACCCACTCACTATAGCCACCCTTATGTACCTTTTCATCTCTCTTCCCATGGCACCTCTGCTTTGTTCATCCTCACCTACTTCTTGAACTATCATCCCTGAGTCACTCCTGTCTCTCTCACTTTACCATCCTCCACTTCAACCATACTTGTATGCCCTATCAAGCCACTCCTTCACTCTGTTCATTACTCTCTACATTCACCCATCTCTGATCATCTGTTACTCTTCCTTCTCACTCTTACAACTGCATATGTGGAGGTGCATGGCATGGTGGTTAGGGTGTTGGACTCAAGATTGTGGTTTCAATTCCTGGACTGGGTGACATATTGTGTTCTTGAACAAAACACTTCATTTTACATTGCTCCAGTCCACTCAGTTGGCAAAAATGAGTAATCCTGCGATGGACCAGCATCCCATCCAGGTGCAGAATATATATACCATGAAACCAGGAAATGAGCCATTATGAGACAGTATGACTCAAGAAGATAACTTACTAACTTACTTTACTTTATAACTTCCTCCACCACCTTTTCTGATCCACTGCTCATATCATCTCTAACTCCTTGGGGGTTTTACTCTGGCATCCCAACACTACCATTTAATCTTCTTCACAGATACTCTCACCAACCCTTATATAAATGCAGAGTAGCTATCTATCTTCTTTATAGCAAGATACCTCTGTTTGCCCTTGGCATAAAATCTTCTCTCCACCATCTCAAATTCCCCACTCACTTAGTCAAGAGGGCTTTTCCCTTTTACCCTTTTAGTGTGTGTCCAGAATATTCTCTAGCCCTGTAGCAAACAACTTATCTAGAGCAGCAGTATGATAAAACTGCACCCATTTCCAGCTGTAAAGTGGCTGGTGACAGGGAGGCTATCAAGTTATAAAACCATATGTAAAATGTAAAACATGATATACAACACAAGGATGGATAGCTTTCTCTGTTGTTGTAATTTTGAAGGGATGCAGTGGCTGGTGAGCTGCTATGGGACATGAAAAATCCATGATAGCAAAAAAAAAAAAAGAAAAAAGAAACTCAAAATGATGAAGATACAGAGGGAAATAGTGTACATGAAAGGCAAGAACTCAAATCCTCATGGTCCCAGCTATTGCGTGTACTTCTACAGGATGCTATTATTGTTGATGTTTTTTAGCCCCAAGTCTACTCTAAGTTGACTTACAGCCAAAAACATTCCAGTCATGTATCTAGGAGCACAGCATGTCCTTTCTTTAAAAAAGCAGAGAAATGCAACTTTAAAAACATTTAGCAGTTATTTCAAATAGGGCAAGAGATCATATAGAGCTCCAACAATAAACACACATCTCATTGTCTGGCAATAAATTCATAGGCTGATTCTCAAAGTGGAAAGTTCAAATGGGGTTTCCAGAAATATTGCTGTAATTCCTGGAAAGGAAAGAAAGGGTGAAGTGCTTAGTAGGTTAGACAGAGTAAGCTGCAACTAGACAAGATTTAAGTGGTTTATTTAGAAATACTTGCATCATATGAAAAGATATGAACCTCCGATTTTTCAGATGTCAGACTATCATGTTGCCCCTTCTTCAACTTACCCCAGCCAGCTGCAACATTCAAGGGTGGATTAGTTAGTCAGTGGTAAATTACTAATTGCTTCAGTAAAAACTGGTACCAGTCTTAATAGCAGACAATGTTCTATCAGCTGAGATATCAGTTACAGGGAAATTGTATTTATCTACCCCAGTGGAATTCTTCCTTCTTTTGCAGTTGTACTTGTGCCAACATAAAGAAAATATAGTTACAAACAAAAAGCAATATATATATATATACATATATATGATATATGATATATATTATACACATACACACACATACATACACACACTCACACACATATACCTCCCCTAGTGCTTATAAATGGTTCCTACAAAACTATTAAAGTTATATACATACCATAATATGTATAGATAATAGAAAATGGATTGAACAACATTTTTTATTTTAAATCACTACAATTGTTTCAACACATTTTTTCATTTGAAGTGCATTAGTGAGATATAATTAATATGTTGTTTAATCAGTCATCCATCAAAGGTGTAAGATGCATTTCTTCAGGTGTTTGTTTTAAATAAGTCCTTCATTAAATCATTCAGAAGTGCATCTTACACATTTGATGGATGATAGCAATTAAACAGCATGGTAATTATATCATCTAACCAATGTATTAGTGTTGTGTCAAAACATTTGTAGTGATTTTAAATGAAGAACGTTTTTCCTGCACATTGATGCTTGATGAATAACAGAAGCTTTGGGCATCTCTCAGCTCTGATTGCTTTGGCCTTGGCTGTTAGTAGGTGACGGCATTGTTGAACATAGTTAGTCATGCCAAGGTTCCTGTTCAATGTGGAAAGGGACACATTGCATTTCTTTGCAAAGGTTGAAAGTTGGACATAAATGGATTTACATGGCATTCTCACCGAACGTTAACTGATACATGTCTTCATTTACAATAGCAACTTTTCAATACAATTCTGATCCATGTATGCTGTCACTTGCTGTCAATGAATAAATACCATAGTGACTTGCCTGAGGGTCCTATGAAGCTGCTAAGTCCTGCATGCACACACACACACATTTTTTTTCCTCCATAACAAACTGCAGTGAAAGACCTTAATAGGCTCAGATACCTTTCAAACTTATTTTCAATGGTCTTGAGTTTGTATTCTCTCCTTCACTGCTTCATGCACCAACTCAATAGATTCTGACATAATCTTCTTATGTAAGCACAAATTTTATTCCACATTTGCCCATTACATAAAGCTTTTATGATTTCTCATAATTGTGGTTAAGCCCTTACTTATTACTTAGCTATGCTAGCAGCATTTTATTTCTCCATTTTCCTTGTACCATTTCCTTCTTTTCTCAGCAAACCTTCCACCCCTGTTACCCCCACTCCTGTGCCTTTCCTTCATTACTTATCTCTTCCTGTCTCTGTCTGGTAAGCTTCCATTCCTAACTGATTTATTGTCTGTTTAGTGAGACTCCCTTGACCGCCAGTGCAATTTCCTCTCACCACACTGACCTTAACTCCTCTCCCCTCCTCTCTCTATTCTACCTCTGCTCATTTCCCACTATGTCAGAAATCCTTCTCCCTCTCCTTGCCTTTTGATCTTATTCTACTTCCTTTCACTCTTCAAACATTTAAATCTCTGGTACTACTATATGAACTACTTTTACCAACCTTCTCTTGATGAGGGGAGCCAGACTTACCATAATATCTCCATATAACTACTTACTGGTTGTATCCCCTGGGATTTTGGTAAATTCCATCAGCAAATTATGAATATTATGATTATTACGTAACTCCAAGTTAAAAAATTATGTATTTTCTTCTTACTATTCTGAACTTTTTATACTCTATGTAAATATATTTGTGTGTGTGTGTGTGTGTGTGTGTGTGTTCTTCTTTCTGAGTATATGTATATATATGTGTCTGTGTACATCCATCCATCTATACACACACACACACACACACATATATATATATATATATATATATATATATATATATATACAGACATACAGGTTATATATAAATACACACATAAGTGCAGCAAAAGATAATATCAGTACATGTACATATGCATACATACTGATATGCACACATATAAAACACAGACACACCTACAAACACATCTGAACAAATTTGTGTCCATATGCAAATGTGTGTGTGGGGGGGACATATCTATCGGTGCTTTAGCATCTTTGCTTACTAGATTACATTACCATAGCCACAGCAAGTTGTACAGAGATCTAACGTAAGTTCTTCCAAATCTTTCTATGTCATTAAAAAAACAGAACACAGAGTGATAACACACCTGCTTCTCACCAGGTTTGAACCTGCATGGCTTCTGTTTAATCCTAAACAAATACATTTTTTGTTTGTTTATTTAGTTAATGTTTATCTTTATGATCAATTTCAGTTGGTTGTACTTACTGACCTCATTTAAGTAGTATGATAAAAGATTTTTTGAAATGTTGCAACCATACAGCTGACAATAGACAAGAGCAACAACAGTAATGGACATAACAGTAAACAGAATTGACGACAATAACAATAAGAATAACAATAACAATAACAATAACAACAACAGTAACCACAACAAAAGCATGAACAACAACAAAAAGTAGCATTATCAAAGACGGCACATTGAGAAAAAAAAAAACTAATTAAAAAAACTACTTTACCAGCAATACCCTGAAACAACACCAACAACAATACTATCTACTTACAAAATATAAAAAATAAACAAATAAACAAAACAAACATTGGCAACTGCAGCAACAACAATAACAACAGAAAGAAAAACATCAGCAATTTTCCAAAAACAATAAGAATTCTTCAACCACCAGTCAACTAATACTCATGTGTGACTGTATAGATATACAGGTGTGTGTGTGTGTATATATATATAAGACAAAGATAGATAGATAGATAGATAGATAGATAGATAAATAGAGATATACAGGTATGTATATATGTGTGTGTGTATATATATATATATGTGTGTGCGTGTGTGTATATATAGTTATATATATATATGCACACACATAGATTTTGATATTTTGCTTCGGCATAGTGATACTAATAACCTAGTGTGGGAACTCAATATGCATGTGCTTCAGAACGAACCATCAGATGAGTTTAAAATGGTAATGAGAAATTGAGATGACATAGAAATAAACAATTATGCTATGAACTTCATTGGCTCACAGGTGTTTCTGCAATAAGATACAATGAACACATAGTTGAATGCTTGAGTATCACCCACTAGCTTAAAGACCGATGAGGCTATAGGGTGATACCCATGCATTCACCTATGAGTGCATTACATCTTATAGCAGAAACACTTGTAAACCAAGGAAGTCATAGCATAATTGTTCATTCATTTGTCATTCTAATTTGTGATAACTATATATATATATATATATATATATATATATATATATATATATATATATATATATATAGAGAGAGAGAGAGAGAGAGAGAGAGAGAGAGAGAGAGAGACAGACAGACAGGTATATACATACATTGCCAGTACCGCCTGACTGGCCTTCGTGCGGGTGACATGTAAAAGCACCCACTACACTCTCTGAGTGGTTGGCGTTAGGAAGGGCATCCAGCTGTAGAAACTCTGCCAAATCAGATTGGAGCCTGGTGTTGCCATTCGGTTTCACCAGTCCTCAGTCAAATCGTCCAACCCATGCTAGCATGGAAAGCGGACGTTAAACGATGATGATGATGCAAACAGATATCTATATATATATACATGCATATAAATATATATATATACATACACACACACACACATATATATATATATATATGTTAATATTGAACAATGAGGATGAGTGCCCAACGCCACATTGTTGGCTAAATATTCTTTATTAATGATTTTAATCCAAAATGGAAACAAACACCGATGTTCCGTGTGATAGGATTGTATGTGTGTATGTGTATACATATATATATATATATATATATATATTTATATCTGCAGCATCAGTAAAGCTTACGTCCGCAAGGCTCATAACGCTTACAATTACAATGCCCCAAACACTTTCATATACAATGCTTCCTTATTCCCACCTACCAGTAGAGGCAATAACCTTAACAATTCTAACATGTTTGAATGATAGTAGCAAGGACAACTATTATGACGTCTGTTACCAAACGATCACGGAAACCTTCTTTTCAGGTACTGAATAACATTTCTCCTTCCTGTGTTACCTCCCAATATCTCTTTCCCAGTTTTCAGAGTTAGCACCCTAAATGTAGGTACACTGAAAGGTAGGTCTAGCAAGATTTGCTTGAAAGGAGATGTAAAATCTCTCCTCTAACCCGTTGGCCTGTGGATGGTAGACTGTTATGCGCTTCATTGTGATTCCAAAAAGATCACACATGTCATTCCACAGCTTTGAGGTGAATCATGGACCCCGGTCAGATGAGATGCTGTCTGGGACACCGAAACGGGCAACCCAATTTGTGATGAAGGCTCGGCTGACTTCTTATGTTTCCATGCTGCGGAGAGGGATAGTTTCAGGCCAATGAGTGTAGCGTTCTACGAAGGTCAGTAGGTATGAGTAACCCCGTGTAGGTGGTAGGGGGCTGACAAGGTCAATGTTGACATGGCTGAAATGGGCCTGTGGTGGTTCATAGTTGCTGAGGGGTGCTTTAGTGTGTTGATGAACTTTGGCTTGTTGACAGGGGATGCAGGTCTTGGTCCACTCCTAAATTTGCTTGGCCATACAGTGCCAGATAAATTTGCTTGACAGCAGGCACTGTATGGCTCTAGTACCTGGGAGGGACACAGTCTGTGAATGACGTCAAAAACCTTCCTGCGCAAAGTTAATGGGACGATCGGTCGTGGCTTCCCAGTGCATACATCACACAGTAGGGTTGTGCCGTTGGAGCCAAAGTGCACGCACATCTTGCAAGGAAAGTGATGTGGTGGCAGTGTGGTAGGCCCTGATCTCATCATCTGTCTGTTAGGCTAGGTAGATGAGAGAGCTAGACACTGACACGAGAGAGTGCGTCTGCAACTAGGTTGCCCTTTCCAGCTATGTGTTGGATGTCCATGGTGTATTCAGAAATGGCCAATAGCTGTCATTGCTGGCATGCAGACCAAGACTCCAAGAGCTTGCTCATGGCAAAGGTGAGTAGATTGTGGTCTGTGAATACTGTAAACGTGCGACCTTCAAGAAAATAGTGAAAGTGGTGGACACCTAGATGGACAGCCAGCAGTTCCCTGTCAAAAATACCATATTTTTGTTCAGGAGGTCATAGTTGTCAACTGAAGAAGGTAAGTAGTTGCCACTGACCATTTATGCATTGTTCCAAAACACCCCCAATGGTTGCATCGGAGGCATCAACTGTGAGTGCAGTCCATGCTGACATATGAGGATGGGACAGCATAGGTGCTTTATCCAGGGCTTGTTTTGAGGATTTGGGCTGAGAAGTCCTGTATGTGTAAAATGGGACTGCTGTCGGGTGTGGTGTCTACGTTGAGATGGAAACATGTCCCCAGTTGAAACTACACAGCTTCTATACACACCTATTTATTTCTATTATTATTTAGTACATTCCTGGTTATGGCATATAACTAGTTGGAAAGTTATCACTGGATCTGCATCTACTATTGCACTTGACAATACTGACAACTCATCAGACATGTTGGCCAGAAGCACATATCCTCTTTAATGCTGGAGTTAGTCTTGGTTAGCTTAGTGATAAAGAAAAAAAAACAGAACTAAACCCCCTTTTCTGAGAAGGAAGGAAGAGTTCCTCCTGTTTTGCAATGCCAGTCATGGCTGAAGTGGGGTCAGACAAGTATGCATATTTTTTTCTTTTCCATATTTTCTAGTCTGCAAAAAGGAAAGACCTAGTTTCAAAATAAACTTTCTATCAGGAAAGTAGTGACTAAAATTTCACTGAGTTCAAGAAAGAACCCAGATTGTGAGAATTTTTTTAGGATTACTCCCTTCTCAGCTAAACAAAGTTTGCACCATCTGCTTCCATTTAATTTTGAATGGTATCTTTTTCTCCTTTAATTGGTATATATAGCTGGTTAATGTAACATGGGGCAATTTTTTTTTCTTTAAATAGGACCTGCAGTTATTTATTCTGCAATGCTCTACCAGTACCTGCCTTCCATTGTTCCAATATATTTGTGTATTGTATTGCTGTTGTTGGACACCACCACATTTGCCTCATAGACTAGTGTCACATTGACCATTCACTGGGCACTCCGTGCTAATCCTACAAGTGCATCTTGCCTCTGCACAGGGTTTTGGCATGTTCACTAATGTCTTTTTGACACTAGGTACACAGCTGTATGAGACACTTAAGGTATGTCTTGAATAGTCTTTTATGCTTACAAGACTATATGAATCTACTAATCTAAGGAAGAGCTTTCCATGCAGGTGTGGCAAACCATAAAACTTTACAACATTGCTTTATTTCGTGGGCTTTAGGTTTAGGCATATAAGTAAAGTAGTACTTAAACCTGTTAGTTTTTAGGCCTTGTAATGGGCAGAAGAGACTGCTGCTTAAAAAAAAAAATGTCTATTCAAGGATAGGTTCAACACTCTTACTGACATTGTTTACAAGATTTTTAAAGACTATTAGAAGGTGGCCGTGTTGCTATATGCCAGCCTTTCATTAGGTTTGCCGTATGGCCTATTTGAACCCGTGCTAAAATCAAATATTACATCTAAGAAATTTACTAACGTAAGGTTGTTCTCAATGATAACCTTAAGCCTAAGGGAGTTATGGGTGTGAATCAGTGCCTGTTCATGCCACTAGAAATGGCTAAAGCATCAACCCTATATAGACCAAACTTGAGAGGAACTTCTTAAGATGTCAAGTAAAAAAAATCCTATGATGTCACAGATATCGCAAATAAAAACTTTGCTCATTGTAGTTGTATTGAAGTAGAGGGGTCCTTAGAGCACCAGTAAATTCCTTACAAAAACCAAAGTTCTATTGAAGTAGTCAGTAGTGTCTGTTAGTTAGGTGGCCTAATTCATGGAGGGAGGAATTTATGGCCCTCTGTTGCTGGACTAATTATCTCCATGTCCAATCAGAGCTTTGAAGAATGAAGGTTCCACAAAACCCCAGCAGCCTACTCCAATTACCTCATATGCTTGCCAGCCCTGGTTTCTGCAATGCTCTACCAGCACCTGGTGTCTAGCAACATCTTAATTCGTCAGAATTAACAATGAAAGAAATTTACAATCCAACTCCATCATATACAACATGAGTTGGATTGTTCCACAAATGACAAGATTTGCAGTACTTTTACAACTAGGTATACTACAAATTTATGTCTAGTCATACACAAATAACTCAAACATGAAACAGTAACACTTCCTTTATAGCAGCCAGATAACTGAAGGAATCAGTCAATCTCGCTTGGAATTGCGTCATACTCTCTGTATAACAGAATTCAATGTAGCAAACTTCAGCTCTTAACTACCAAGTCACTTTATTAGAATCTATAAGTCTATGTATATAGAGTGGATAATGAAAAGCAAAAACATGTCCAGACTGCAACACTGCACACCATACAACCAACTATAGCATGTCAGTGCAGTATGATCCTCAGCCAGGTAGAAGTTTGGTATAACTGGAACAGTAGATTTTTAGGTTAAACCTAGTTATTCGATTGGCAATGTGTGTGTTATGGGTCTACTCAATCAGAAACTGACTTGAGCCAACTCAACAGTACTTTAAGAAAAATATAAATCAGAGAGCTGGAGAACAAATTAAAAAATATAAAAATAAAAAAGTATATAAAAATAAAATAAATAAAATTTACATAAGGTTATGCAATCATATGCTACAAACCAAAGACAAACACACTTTCACCAACAGAAATATTCACCCTCCCACCCTGAGTTGAAGAGCACCTCCAGTTTCTACAGAATTAAACAGATGAGAAACCTGTCTCATCTGTACAAGATACCAGTCTATCTCAAGTGACATTTCAATGATAAAATTGTGGAACACTCTATGCAAGCCAAGACATTTGTGAAATTTACAGTTTAGCTAGTGCCTATTGTAATGAACAACTTCTATATTGAAGTGTCTATTTACAAGTAAATGAATTGAGCTAATTGAAGTTAACTATCTTTGTCACAAACAATTCACCAACAGAGGCAAGATATGAAGTACCAACATAGTTTGGAACTATGACTGGAGTCCTTTGCTCTGCTTCTCAATAATCAAGAAAAAAATCAAATTAAAAAAAAAAAAAAAAAATGGAAATAAGCAAAGAGAAGAAATGAAAGAGTAAAACAGTTGACCAGAATATTATTACTGTTATTGTTAATATTATTAATGTTATTTATTACAAATACAAAAATAGAGCAATGAACCAAATTTCACTTCTTCAGAACCAATTGGTATCTTGGTTTGGCGTAAGATTCACATTTGGTCAGTCGAAATTTTAACCTCTGCTTTGAATCTGAATAAAATACAAAGAAACAGAAACATTTATAACCCTTCTTTATCATCATTATTTGTTTATTTATTATGCCAATAGGGAAACATTAGGTTTTTTTTATAAGAAAGAAAAATGAAATTGAATGACATTCATCCTTTTCAAGATCATTAACAAAGTGAGTTTTTTGTTCTTATGTTAAAATATTCAGGAAAGAAGAGGCAGAGTCCATGACCTTTGCAACCACATAGTTTTGGTTCAAACTCATAGCATGACATCTTGAACTAATGTCTCCCACAACAGCTCTGAACCAACCAAAGCCTTGTGGGTGGATCTGGTAGATAGGAAATGGATGAAGCATGTCGTGTGTGTGCGTTTGTTTGTTCCCCACCACAGCTTGACAACTGG
>NC_068984.1:84402529-84407560 GCF_001194135.2 Octopus bimaculoides
TTGGAGACAGATAATAATTAAAAGAGACTGCAGTAAAAGCAATTGTTTACTCTCAGTTTTGCCTTGACTGGCTACAGTACTCAATGTGTCTTTCCTTATTTAAGATAAAAGGGTGTAATCTAAGAGACATGTCACTGCTATTTCTAGCCTATTCAGTAACTGCATAGGCACTCTCTCCCAAGGTTAGCTTAGTGAATGTTAATTGGTAGAGTAGTTGTTTAGCCCTATGTCAACCCTCGTCAAAAGTATTCTAGCAATAAACATCATGTCTTTTATTTTCAATCAGTGTATCAGGGACTATATTATCCAATGTAAGGCAAGACTTGGCTGCTATTTCTAGCAATTAAGTGAGTAGCTAGAGGTTTCCTCGTTTAAAAATGCTTTACCTCTAGTTAGCTTAATTAGCAGATTTATAATTAAAGTCATTCCAGTCACGACCACTCCATCACTTTGTATTATTAGGACTATATTGTTCAATGTGTCCATTCTTTAAAATGCTAGGCTGTGAATTGAGGAGATTTGGCAGCTATTTGCAACTGGTCAAGCAACTGTGTAGAAGCTCCCTGGTTACAGATAAAAAAAATAACAGTTACCAAATTTAGAACAGAAACTCAATCACTCAAAGCAGTAGAGATGAGAGTAAAAGGTATCAAACTAACATACTACTTACTGGTTAACAAGAAAACAGAGAGTCTGCTAACAAAAGCTATGGAATAAATTTATCTCTGAAGATTATATCATAAAATCAATTCGTCAATTGAGAATATTGATTAAGTTATGGATGCAGGCATGGCTGTATGGCCAAGAAGTTCACTTCTTAACCACATGGTTTCAAGTTCATTACCATTGCATGGCATGTTGGGATAGAGTCTCCTACAATAGACCCAAGCCAACCAAAGCTTTGTAAGTGAATTTAGTAGATGGAAATTGAAAAAAAAGAACAAAATGTATTTGTTCTTGCTTACTGTGGCTGGGATATTTGTCTCCTTCCAATACATATTGAGTTTTTAAACACAGAACCTGTATAAATGAGGCTACTTCAGGACAAATACTGCTTGCCTTTCAACAGTGTATTTACATTAAGTGTGAGAGATAAATAGTACTGCTTCCACTGCATATAACAGGTGGGTATGCATGTATTATGCACATACATATGAGTGTATGTGTATGCTGTCTTGTTTTTATATTGTGCGATAGTTGTAAGCGAACATCACTGTTATACAGTATAATTTATTTCCAGTCTTCTTAGAAATATGACCAATCATACAAAATCTAGCTCAACAAACTCCATCTGAGGCAGGTAAACATAGAAACCTTCAAGGTGGTGCCCCAGTATGGCCACAGCCCAATCAATGAAAAAATAAAAGATAAAAATAAATAAGTAAAAAAATACTCACACTAATTGCTGTATTAGAGAGGTTAAGAACACAAAGCAATGGGTAAGCTTTCAAGTAGCGAATACCATGGATTGTTAATTCAGGGTTTTCTAGGAAATATAAATAAATCATAAAAGTAAGTAAATTTAGTCTGTGCCGGAACAAGAGATTTGATGAATATGAATGGTAAAGAATAAAAATGTATAGCACAAAGTGAGAAATTTAGAGAGAAAAATTTTTTTAAAAAAGGTAAAAAGAGGAGATACCTGAAAGATCAAGAGCCTTAAGTAATTTTGGTCCTCGGTTGAACATCCGCAATGGCAGAGTCAGTTTCTGCAAACCGCGGCTTGTTAAGGCATTATCTTGAAGTGATAGAGTATTCAAGCTGAAACAGTTAATGAAAACTTTATTAAATGTCTCTGTTAGGCTATTAATAAGATTACCATTTCCCAAACTAATTAACCTCATCTTTAGAGGCAATAGATATTTATTTTTTTACCTCAGTATTTACATCTATACTATATTTTAATTGATTCTTATCCACTAAGATACTGATGTTAATTTTTAGTTTAGAAAATAAGATTCCAGGTTCAAATCTAATCAGTGTACTACACATCTTGGAATAAGACACCTGGTGACAATTCACACATCAAAGCTATCAAAACATTATAGATATAAACCACTTTAAAGAGAGTTTAATAGTTTGAAAAAATCTTATTAAGCTTTATTTTTCTCATTCTAGAAGAGTTAGGCGATTCTAATTTTGATGTTACAGTCCAAAGAATAAGTTGTAAATTTTTTAGCAACCAGATGATCATTATATTTGAGGCTTCAGAAATAAACAAAACCTATAAAATGTAAATTATTGAAAGAAAATACTGCTGAAATACCATAATTCCTCACATGTAAAAAAAAATAGAATTTTTCAATTCTTAAGGAAAAAAGTCACACACACAGACTCACTCACAATAGCAGATGCCCTTTCCAGTGGATACCTTTCTATGACACAAGTAAGTCACTGCATGGTCACTCAGCCTACTAGAAATCACAGCCAAGTATCCACGAATCACATCCTACCAACTTTAATAAAGGAAAGGACACATGAAATAATGTAGACTTAAATACCCTTGAAAAAATGGGATGATCACAGCTAGTTTGTCTTTGGTCATAGGTCAAAACATTAATAACCAAACAACCATGATGAATGACCTGATCTGAAAATAGGATTCCTCACAGAATTAAAAAAAAAAAAACTATATATATAAAATCTTGTGGCTGAGTTCCTTTCGAGTGTTGGGCTTCACAGAGGCAAGGTGGCTGAGTTCCTTTCGAGCATTGGGCCTCACAGAGGCAAAGTGACTGAGTTCTTTTCGAGTGTTGGGCCCCGCGGAGGCAATGACCAAGATCTTTTGCATTATGTCATGCTTGAGATGAAGACCCATTAAGGCAAGCAAAATCGCAGTCGTGGCAGATACTGGTGTCATGCAAATTAGCACCCATACCAGTGGCACGTAAACGCACCCTGGTATCACACAAATGGCACCCGTGCCGGTGGCACATAAAAGCACCCATTACACTCTCGGAGTGGTTGGAGTTAGAAAGGGCATCCAGCCATAGAAAACCATACCAAATCAGACTGGAGGCTGGTGCAGCCTTCCAGTATGCCAGCCCAGTCAAACCATCCAACCCATGCCAGCATGGATAACAGATGTTAAATGATGATTGTCTCTATGTGTGTGTGTATATATATATATATATATATATATATAGTTTCTAATGTATCCTTTCCTAATTTTAAACAACAGGCTGTGATATAATGGTCCAGCTAGATATAGTGTATGACCTACTATATTTAGCAAGTCATGGGCTTGAAGTAAACATCATCAACATCATTTTAACATCTTTTCCATGCTTGCATGGGTCAGGGTTTTCTACAGCCAGATGCTCTTCCTTGTGCCAATTCATACGTTTCCAAACAAGGTAATAATCCCCCAGTCTCTTGAACAAGGAACAGCCTGGACATGGAGAACTGGAAATAACTGACACCATTTGAATGCCCTCTTTGTTTACAAAGACCATGTAGCATGTCAAGAAGCCCAGATGTGCTTCAGCCATGGACTGCAAGGAAACAACATCACCTGTTTGAAAGTAATACTTTTGTTTACAATCAGTGAATACACACAAAAACGAGGGAAAATATGAACTCACAGACAAGCACAGAAGATTTCATGCATACTATGGCCTTCTTTAGTTTCCAACAACCAATTTCACTCACAAAGTACTGGTTGACCTGGAACTCTAATACAGGATGCCAGCTGACAACAGCCATGCAGTGGAACTGAACTCCTAAGCATGTGGTTCCAAAGTGAACTTCTTAACCACACATCCATGTGCACATCTCAGGTGGTAGGATGTAATTTCAGGGATATTTGGTTGCTATTATTAACAAGTTGAGTTACTACAGATAGGAATTTTTTTTGTTTTCTTTCTTGAATTTTATCTAAGTACATAGATTAAATATAATTTAAAATGTAGTGGTTTGAATAAAACATTCAAAAGTGGTTAACTGAATACACAAACTTTAATATAGGTAGAAAAATGTAATGAACTTACTTTGTAAAACAACTCAATTTGTATAAAATTTCATGGTCATCAGATAATCCACAGTGGCTGAGGTTCAAGGACTGCACACCAGCAAACAGAAGGAAATCATCAGACAAATAGTTCACCAGCAGATGTTCTCGACTTAAATATAAACTCTGTAGGAATTCAGTGCTGAAGGCTGTGGAAAAGAGTTCAAGGCGTTGGATAACAGTAGAATCTGGTTGAGCAAATTGTTCATTGCGTTCGGCAGCAAGGAAGATTTCTTTACCAAGAAGGTCAGGAAAGTGTTGGAATGATTCAACCAAGTCCAAATTGTCAGCTACGAAGTTAATACATAAAGACAAAAGGGATGGAACAGACTGCCAGGAAAATCTCTCACAGTTAGCTGGAGAACCAGCTGACATCTTACACAAAGAAATCCTGTCTCAATAATGGTGTAAGATACACTAACTTCATTGTGACAGATTCATGCCACCAGATTCAAATCTACAATGAAAAAAGAAAAAAATAACATCAAATAGATGGTATGTAATTCAATGAACAGAGTTCTTCAGGAGGCGCTATAGTAATCCACCGGATTATTGTGATACCGCTATTTTCATTGTGGTATAGACTAAAAGAGGATTTTTATTTTAGAAAGTATTTTTATAACATTCTTTAAGCTTGTAGCAAGTGTGAAAACTATAATACAAGCTAATGAAACAACTATTTAGTGCCCCTGTATTACAGCAGTAAACTGTACGTCCACGTGATAACTAGTTATAATTAGGTTAATCCATCCATGTAATCATGTAAATCCATGAACAATGTAGGCGCTCTAGAATTACCTCCCTTCTCTGTTTTTTAGCTGCAATAGTTGACTTGTAAAAGTTCAAGAGAAACATTAATGGCATCAATTACACTAGTCTTAGAGGGCCAGCAAAGCCTCTTCTACCAGATCCAGAAGATTAGAAAAAAAATAAAGTGAAAATAAAGGTATCAGAGGGGCGATGCATACCCGGCACGCAGATAAATCTTTTCACAAATTATAGTGTGGCTTACAATGCGTTGC
>NC_068984.1:84407570-84416042 GCF_001194135.2 Octopus bimaculoides
TTTTTTAGCTGCAATAGTTGACTTGTAAAAGTTCAAGAGAAACATTAATGGCATCAATTACACTAGTCTTAGAGGGCCAGCAAAGCCTCTTCTACCAGATCCAGAAGATTAGAAAAAAAATAAAGTGAAAATAAAGGTATCAGAGGGGCGATGCATACCCGGCACGCAGATAAATCTTTTCACAAATTATAGTGTGGCTTACAATGCGTTGCTTACTCATGCTTTTTAATTGAACTGAATTAACCTTTGTAAGTGTTTGACTAAACTTGGTTAAGAAATTTGTACGATTTAAAAAAATTTTTTTTTTTTGTTAAGTATCACTCCGGTGAAATTAAGAAATCAACTTGTAAATAAGCAAAACACTCAAATCCATCGCTGCACAGACACACACACAGTTACATATCTATGAATGTATTTATGTATGCTTGAAGACAATCAAACCAAATTTTCATCATTTTGAACCACTCACCCACTGAGTATTTTTGCCAAATTTGGTAAAAATCTGTTCAGCCATTTTCCAGTAATTTTGCAACCACACAGACAAAGTGATTACAATACCCTGCTTTCGCTTATGCACCCAGGGTAATTAAGTATGGTAAGCATGGACATAATACAATACTGATGACAAGATATAAAATACTGATTTTTGACAACCAACAATCAACCACAAGGAAACAATTTTGAAACTCACATTCTCTAGTCTTGAACAACACAGTTAAAACCATCAAAACTGAAAAAAAAAAAAAAAAGCCAAGCCCCACATAGTCTATCTTTCCTGGCAACACCCACAAACATAATAACCAAAACAACATTCTAAAGATGACCTTTTCTTGAAGTTAAAAAAATACTTCAATTCCGAAACACAGTGGCTATTGCTGCCCCACCCCATTCCACATCCCCAAATACTACCCAACTGATTGGCGAAGATTCACTGACCAGTATGCTACAACCTGTGGCAAGATGGCAGAATTGTTAGCATATTGGGCAAAATGCTTAGTGGCATTTCATCCGTCTTTATGTTTTGAGTTCAAATTCCACTGAGGTCAACTTTGCCTTTCATCCTTTAGGGATGTAATCAACTTTCCCTCTCCCCCGAAATTGCTGACCTTGCACCAAAATGCGAAACCAATATTAAAATTAATATCTTTCATTACACCTGTAATTTGACTGAAAATTCTTTGGGATTCACATTTCATCAGCCTGCACTTAACTATCTATTTTAAAGGTTATGGTGTTTAGCTCCAGGTCCCTTGACTAAGCAGCTCTATAATCAAAAGCTGTGCAGCCATGTCCATCTTGATTTTTGTATAACAGGGATTACCACACTGTCTACTTTATTCTTTGCTTTTTAAGACAGTAGGATGTGGGTTGAGGGAGATTTGGCTGTTATTTCTAGCAACCATTTAGAGGCATCCTTGTTGGCTTATCTAAATTTCATCTTGTATCTTTTACTTGTCTCAGTCATTTGACTGTGACCAAGCAGGAGTAGTAGTGCATTGGAGAATTTTTAGTAGAATGAATCAACTCCAGTACTTCTTTTTTTCATTTTTAAGCCTGGTGTTTATTTCATCGGTCTCTTTTGCTGAATCTATTACCTTCAAATACATCTCTATATTATGTTCATGAAAAATTTCATGAAAAAATATGCACTACTGAGTTATAAGAAAACGTCAGGTTGGGCACTAAACTGTAGATAATTGTTAAAAGTTCCTCACATTACTCTAATTTGATTCAGCATCTAACAATATCTCAGTAACTCTTTTTGTAATATGCCTCTGAGGTATTTGGTGACTTGCTGTACTCAACAAGACCCATATTCCACAGCAGAAGTGTTAAGGCCACTCCCCCTGGTGAAGAGGACTGGTCTGCAAGAGTTCTGTGCCAGTGCCACGTAAAAAGCACTCAACACATTCAGTAAAATGGTTGGCATTAGGAAGGACATCCAGCTGTAGAAACCATGCCAAATCCGACTGGAGTCTTGTGCAGCTCTGGTCAAACCATCCAACCCATACAAGCATGGAAAACAGATGCATGGTGATGATCACACTTAAGTAGAATTAGCACAATTTCTTATACAACCTTTGAATTTTAGGGATCAAACTGAGATGGTCTTTAAATTATAGTTATCATATAAGTGCTTGCATGAAGAATTTTTATAGCTGAATTTTTCTTATGTGCATCCATCTCTTTCCTGTAATAGGATTTAGAATTTCAAACAGAGAGTTTGAGCATGTTAGTCATTATTTATAAGAAATAAAATAGGGAAACCATTAACTTTATTTTCTATTAAAGAACCCAGTGACAAACAAAAAGTCTTTAGTGATTTGAGAGTATTATTACAATGTAAGTACATCATACACCCACAAGTAAAGACATTAATATTTCTTAATCTTTTCTTCTTAGAATTTAAATTTCAATAACCTGAATATTTTGTAACATTTCAGTATTAAACACAATTTTGCTAATGAGACAACAAATGGAACACTGGGATATGCCCTTCAAACAGAGACTGTCCAGGTCAAACTAGGTCACATGGTAAGCCTACAAATTCACCAACTACGCAGAAGACTGTTCTTGTTGCACAGATGATTTATTTCTCCAAATATAGTGCACATAAATTGCAAATATGGAAACTTTCCCCCTTAATTGCACTTACAGAAACAAATTTGTCCATGCCAATTACAACTTGACAATGTGGAACTTGTGTGTTAAAAACATTACAGCAAGTTTATTGACTGAACTAACAATCCTGCTTATTGAGAAGCTGAACACGCTTAAAACTCATAACAAAACGCTTACATACATGTCCATGTGTTGCATGACTAGGGGGAAAAATGACAAAAAAGAAAGATTACTAAATTCGTATCTAGATTGTAGGAAACAGAAACAAAATGTATGAAAATTGTTAAATTTCTCTCCAAAAGACTACGAGCGTAAATTCGCAACACTGCAAAATTTACGAGTTGCATTAAAAGGTTGATACAATCGTAACTATAGTTGAATCATAAAATGACCTGTTACTAGTTTATGTTAATTGTCTTCTAGACCATGGTTTGCTACTAAGTTGGTTGAAAATAACAATTATGCTGCAGGAGTTAATGACCAGGTAGTGTATGAAAGAGCACTTCCTAAACAACCACTCTTTTTTCTAATTAGATAACAAGCAAACCTAGACCACGTAAGCTTTTATTAAAAATCTCCCACATACACGCAATCAAGTCAATGTGTGCGTGAACAGAACGATCTACTACATTTTCCAATGTATTTTGACAACTTTTCCAAAACATTTATTTTTGCCATTTCATACCTCAGTTGTCATTCTTATGTGGCATCAAGTCAACCGTAAAAAAAAAAAAAACAGACCTATGATGAAAGGCATTCCAGTCGGGACCACCACATAGTATTACCGAGTTCAATGAATCCTTCTTTCTCTAAGTTAAGAGCTATAACATGAAAGTTCGGATATTATTTCTAGCAGGTCGAACGACGATATATTGGCTCCCTCAATTAGTTAGCATCCTTCGTTGACATTTGAATACTAGAGATAATAATTTTCTTTTATGCCGACCGTGGAATTGTTTTTCAAACATACATAAGTACAGAGTGGCGAGTATAAACACTCAAAGATGTTAGAATTGTTAAATTTCACAGCTGTATTTTTAATAAAAGGTAGAGATTGTTGTTTAACCCGGGGTCATTACTGGTTGAACAAACGTCTAAGAATGGTCATTCTAGCCATGACCGTTGCTTTTTTTTCCTGTTTTGGAATAGTATACCCAAGACATTATCCAACGCGTCCTTTGAGAAGACCGTTGAGGTTTGAAGCAAATTTGGTTGCTATTTCTGACAAGTCCATCAATCACGTAGAGGTTCCGTAATGGTGATGGTTCGTTCATATAAAGAGCATATACTTATTAGAAAAGAATTCGGACAAAAAAAATTCGAAGATATTGACTATTATGCAAGCTGTAAATAATGAGATTAAGCGCTGACTGAAGTTACTAAACGATTGATATATTAAATATTGTAACATTAAACAGTAGATACCTAGCAAATTTACTGATGTTGAGCCTCAGTAAAGAGTAATACAAATAATTCAAATAGTGAAAAACAAGTTTATGCAGATAGAAAACTTCGTCGGCGGGAAATGAAATGTCAATTGGAATAGTAATAAAATAATAAACTTGCATAAATGAGATGAGGTAAAAAAAGGATGAAAGGGTAATATGCGTAAGTTTGGAGGGAGGCGACAATGGTCAGAAAGGAGAAAATAAAAGGAAGCGCTCTCCAACGAAGAATTCATGCTCGAAACATGAGATTTATCTTCTTTCTCAGAATAAAACTTAGTCCATTGTATGGACGAATTATTATCACTGTTAACTCGACTGACATTAATAGAATTATTCAACTCACCTGCTCTGTATTGCAGATTCCCGCGGTTTTAGGCAGAGTTAAAATCGGAAATGTGTAAAGGAACGATCAAACCGCTCAGGTTTTATATATTTTATTTGGTTTCAACTAAAATGTAAATAATATTTTTTTTTCTATCTCGTAACAATAAATTAATTGCTTTAAAAAATTTATTATTACATTGAATTGTTTTATAAAATCAAATCATTTCTGAAAAGTAAATTATTTTTATTTTATTTCACTTTGGCTTGTTGACAAGACGTGGACATCGTTTTTCGTTTTCACGGTAAACATTTTATTCTAATGTTTTTTAGTTAACTATAAATCTGAAACTTGGCAGTTGTTACTTGTACAACGAAACTACAATTGATACAAGAGAATGTTAGATTTAGCACTTTCAGAAAATGGCACTAAAATTGGTCTGGCCACTTCCAGCGATGAAGAATATCCGCCAGAAAATATAATCGATGGGTAAGGGATTCTATTCCAACTCACATTTATCTAACACCTGCCTGCATTTTTGTTTATTTGTTGCCATAGTTTCAGAAACAATAATTTACTGTATTTACTAATTCTGTGGTCGCTTGTCTTTTGAGAAATAAAAACTAAAATGCCTTAAATCTCATCCTAACATTAAAAAAAAAAATGAAGATCACATTAAATGGATATTCCAGAGTTTAAGTTCCGAAACAGAAAATTTTCAAAATAGAAAATAAGTTGGTTGATCCATTTGCGCATGCAAAAATATGCATTATTTTACAAGTTACTGGGAAACGATCAAGTTAATGAAATTTCATAATTCTTTTTAAGTTTTCAACTTCAAACGGACGTTTTAGCTAGTACGCTGTCTTCTTTCCTTTTCTTAATACCTGTCTTTTTTATAGAAGCGTTCTAACCAAGACCATCCCGTTTCTTTTCTTTTTTTCTTAATCACATTTTAGTGACTTCCTTCCACCTAGGACTTTGTTTTCTTGTAACTTTTTTAATAAGGCATATTTTGTACAAAAAAATCAACCAACTTAATTTCTATTTTGAAAATTATGTTTTGAAGTTTTTGAACTCCGAGATATCCCATTAAATAATGTCGACCTACACGATTGTGGCTGGAATGTCTTTAATCGTTGGTCTGCTTGTTTAAGGTTAACCTGTGGTTAAACATGTATTTTGGGTGAAGGAGTTGATGTAAAATATCGAGTTCATTGCTCTTTTGTTCTGAGGATGTTTCTCTGCTATTCTAGATCCACTTGTATTTGTTCATTATTTCGAACCCATTGAAGCGCAAGAGATGTCAAAATCGGTAGAATGGCAAACAATATTCCTTGTTGTGCTTTGAAAATGTATGACCGTGTGCCTACGCTCAAAATCATTACGAAATCAGTTCGCAGTTCTTCAACATCAACTTTGCCTTTTCTTCTGCTGAGGGAATAAACACTAACAAAATACAGTTTCAAGTCAGTTGAAGAAATCTAACGTCCACTGGCATAATTAAAATTGGTCATCGCAACATCTCATTAACCCTCTTCTAATTCTATCTTTTCAAAAGCCAAAAAACTTCTACTCAATTTCAGTTTATTCAACATGAAAGCACTAAATAGAGTACTTTTCTATTGTGACTACTTCTTCCAGAATTTATTCCTTCAAGATTATCAGTAGCATTTATAATAAAATGGGGCGTCTGCACTTGGTTTTGAACCCATGAATTATGGAGTTGATAGTTTGATATTGTATCCACTCAATTATATAACTGTCTCCTAATTTTTTTAATTTCCAGTTTTGATTTTGAAAACAAAAATTTGTTACTTTGGCTATTGATGAGAAACCATCCACATGATGAGAGATGATGAGTGGTATACCATAGAGGTCAGAGGCTGGACCGTTGCTATTTGTTATGTACAAATATGCATTAATGAGAAGATCAAAGTCATCAATAACAATAAGCTACTCTTCTGTGGAATAAACAAAAAGATTCAAGAAAATGTGTGAAAGTAGTGACTTGGAAAATGTTTAAAAAAGTGGCTGTTGAAATCTCATCCCAAGAAAAGCAGATCTATAATAGAAAGAATGACATGAAGAAAATATGAAACATAAGAGAGCTGACTGGATACTTTGTAAAGGATAGATTTCAAATTCTGCTGTAGTTCAATTATTATTCATTCCACCAAGAACAATAAAATAAATCTAAGTTATACACTGAGAATCAGTAAAATAATATAAGTAATATACTAGCACCATTGTATTTCTATGAAGAAGATTACATTAAAAGTGTACTGCATTACTAACAAAGAGTTTTTAAGAGCCAGTGCATAGCTCTGATTTCATGGTATTAAATGGATGAAATATCTCATAGTGGGTAGGAATCTAGCCTTTCACAACTGACAGAAGAGATCTATGTGGTCACTCAATCTGCTAAAAATAGCAGCCGAATCTCCTTCACATCATACCTACCATCATAGGAAACGACTATTAGATTATGTAGTTTTGGTCCCCTGCACATCAAAAAAGGTGAGATTGCTTTGGCAGGTATTCCTTTGATCACAGTCTGCAGAGTTGGAACTAAGCTGAGGCTAAAATGTAACTTAGATGAACTAAGGCATTGTAGGATAAATTTTTCTCCTAGAAACACAATGAAGTGATTGCAATTGATTTGAATTCATAACTTATGAGCAAATAGTTCTGTACTTTATCCATATGAGCATCCCACCACTACACTCCTCTAAGCCTCTATGGAATCACTTGACCTGCTAGAAGAAGCAGCCATATCTCTCACAAACCACATCTTATACCCCCAGGAAAAAGAGACTCATTGGGTAATGTAGTCCTAGCTGTATTCTTGAAAAGGAAAGTAAGATAGGATGGGCACGGCTAGAACACCTTTGATCATAGTGTACTGAATCTAAGGTGACTTGGAGTTCAATAATAACTAATACACGTCAAGCCATAAAATAACTCCCGTATCACATGATATGCTAGAAATGACAGTGTACTCTCCCTCAAATCATACCCTATGATCTTAAAAAAGGAAGGACACATTGGGTAATATTGTCCTAGATAAATAAAACTGGATGGACATGGCTGGAATGCCTTTGTTCATAAGTTTGCTCAATTGGGGCTGATCTGGAATTAAACAACAAATCCATGACCACACTTCCTTTTTAAGATAGTAGTAGCAGAGTGTGATTTGAGAAAATTTGGCTGTTATTTCCAACAGACTAAAAGATCGGATAGGGCTTCCTTCATTGGCTTATTGGGTAACCCCGAGTCAATGGGATAAACCTATGATCAGACGTGTCTCTGCTGTGACCATTCTCATCTTTTATTCTGGAATTTATTAAACGTCTGTTTCCTTTTTTTGAAAATGGTAGATTATGATTTGAGGGAGAATTGGCTGCCATTTTTTGCAGATCAAGTGACAGTATATAATTTTCGTCGTTGATTTGTTACTACTTGGAATTAAGAAATGGCCAGTGAACGTGAAAAGTTTGAAGTTGGGAAAAAAAAAAGCTGCTTGCAAGGGAGGCCACTCTTGTAGAAAGGAATGCCAAAACCCGGCGCGATCATCGTAGCCTCTCATCTTTCAGGAACTAATAAAATTAAGTAGCAATCAAGTACTAGGGTTGATGGTATCGACTATTCCACTCATTTTAAAATTGCTTTTGTACCTAAATCAGAAACCGTTATTAATTTTCCGCGTGTGAGTGGTGAATGGCAGAATCGTTAGTGTCGGGGAAAATGTTCTTTACATTCTGCGTTCAAATCCCCGCCGATATCAACTTTGTCGGTCAATATAAAGATCTTCACCCGGAACAAAAAAATAATAAACCAGCCTGATGGGTGTCAACAAGTATGTAGTAAAACGAATAAGAAAAAAAATGCGCGCTGACAACACTGGGGGAGGGGACTTTCGGAAAATTCACAAGATCCGATTTTTCCGTCATAACTTCCGGTAAAATGGACATATATTGATTTTTTTTTTTACGGAATCCCACGTTTTTGGTTATGGAGGATCCGATTCTGAAAAAAATTTGTTTGTAAAATTTCAATTTTTTAACCAAAAAAAAGAAT
>NC_068984.1:84416849-84421876 GCF_001194135.2 Octopus bimaculoides
TTTTTTTTTTTTTTTTTTCATATTCGTTTTCTACACCTACCAGGCTGGTTTATTTTTGTTTTTGTTCCCGGGTGAAGATCTTTATATTGACCACTTTGTCTTTACTTTTGTTGAATCCAGTGGAATCGATTAATGAACTCACCTTAAAACTGCTGGCCCTATTACCTCAATTAGAGATGATTATTCATTTTCCGAAAGATAAAATAACCCTCTCTATGTTGATTGAGAGTCCAGTATGTTCCCAATGTGTTAAAAAGTGTAGTGAGCGACATAATTCTTAAACAAATGTTTTTAATTAAAAATTAACTAGTTTGCTAAAATAATTGGATAAGTGACAATGTAAAACAATAAAAAGTCGCAAAAATAGATCTCTACCAAAAACTTAATGTGTGTATTATATCTTATCGCATAGTTTTTTGTTTTTTTTCTTTTTGTTCCTTTTTATGACACGTTGATTTAGTTACAGTCAAAAAATTGTCGCTCATGTCCAAACAACATAGAGGGGCTATCTTCGTTCAATTTTATTCTATTTTGGAAAATTTGATGCTCGCTTGAGACTACCGCGATCTTCGGGAAACAAAAGTACTAGAAAGAGAGCGTTTGTGTGTGTGTGTGCGTGCGTGCAGTTGAACAGTGTTAAAAGGCACAAGGGAGACGGCTGCATTACTATCGGTATATATGATGCAGGGGAGATAATTGCGTCGTTGGTGGGGGCGTTTAATGTAAATGATGGTAGGAGGCACCAGCGGAAGCGAAAAATATGGCAAATGTGACCAGATCTCGAGAGAAATTGGATTTTATAAATGTAATTAATAAGACTGAGATGTATGGGAATATACTGTGAGGTAAAGCCTGTCCAAGTCCACTCCGTTTTGGAAAGACGATGCTCCACTGATTAAAAATATTTCCTTTGCCAAAAGAAATGTGACATAATTATTATTAGACAACAATATTTAAAATATTCATCTCCATCACTTTATGTTCTGAGTTCTATTCCTTCCAGAAAGACAGAGATATATTGAATCATAATAGGTTTTTTTCCACTCATAGGAGGTATTATTAGTTTCCCCTCACTGATGGAAATCAATTAAGTTCCTGTATGCTGTTGAAATTGTGTGTATATGGCACATCAGTCAAACCATGAGTAACTTGGGCTATTATGATAGCTTTACTGTCTCAAAAACAAAGCGTTGGGTAGATGCTACTCCAAACTCTGGAGATTCCCTGTAGACAGGATGCCAGTTTTCTGCAAAGTTAACCCTAACTGCTATTGTTGGTGCTAGATCTCATTTTCATCTGAATGAAGTAGAATTATCCTGCTCCAGGCACAATACATAGGCCAGTCAGGGAATCAAATGCATGGCCTTATGATTGTGAGTCCAGTGAACAGACCATGCAAATATAACATTGTTATTGTTGTTGCTAATCTAATTAAGGCCGGCAGACTAAATGCTTAATGGCATTTCAGTGACAAATGCAGAATGTGTAGTGAGAGGGGTGAAACGGTATGGCACATCATTAGTGAGTGACTGAAATTGGCACAATGTGAATATAAAAGACGCCATGACAATATGGAAAGAACGATCCATTGGGAGCTCTGTGGAAATCATGGCCTACAAAGAGCAAAGGCATGGTATGACAAACCCCAGAAGGAGTCACGGAGAATGAGAATTACAAAATCCTGTGGGATACAATGATCCAGTGCAATCACCTGACCAGACATTTGTTGTAGTGAATGAAAAAGAAGGAACATGCATGATAATCGACATAGTATGCCTCAGTGAAACAGGATCAATGTGAAAAAAGAAAAAATTAACAGCTATGATGACTTGAAGTGGGAAATATGAAGGTTGTGGTCAATGAGGAGAGTAGATATGATACCAGTAGTAAGTGGTGCACTTGGAAGTATCAGCACTCCACTACCAACATGGCTAAAAAAGATTGGTGTAAGTGTAAAGGTAGAACACCTTCAAAAATCGGCATTACTTGGAACTGCAACAATTCTACACAGAGTTCTTGAAGCATGACCAGTAAACAAGTATTACCTTAGTCTGCTGTGTATGGAGAGCTGACACTTTCCATCACACCCAACAGAATAAGCTATGAGTTTTTATCACATAATAATTATAGTTTTTACACAAAGCCAGCAATTTTGGGAAAGGAGGCTAGTCGATTACACTGACCTCAGTGCTCTACTGGTACTTATTTTATTGACCCTGAAAGGATGAAAGGCAGAGTCAACCTCAGCAAAATTTGAACTCAGAACATGAAGATTGACAAAATGCTGCTAAGCATTTTGCCCAGTATGATAATGATTCTGCCAGTTTGTCACCTTAATGATAATAATAATGATAATAATAATAATAATAATCCTTTCTACTAAAGGCACAAAGGCCTGAAATTTGTGGGGAGGGAACTAGTTGATTACATCAATCCCAGTACTCCACTGGTACTTAATTTATCGATCCCGAAAGGATGAAAGGCAAAGTTGACCTCAGCAGAGTTTCAACTCAGAACATAAAGACTGACAAAATGCCACTAAGCATTCTGCCCAGCATGCTTATGATGCTGCCAGCTCACCACCTTCACAACAACAACAACAACATAATAATAATAATAATAATAATAATAATAATAATGGTTTCAAGTTTTGGCACAAGGCCAGCAATTTTGGGGGAAGTGGGTAAGTTGATTACATTGACCCCAGTGCTCAACTTATATTTATTTTATCGACCTCGAAAGAATGAAGGCAAGGTCAACCACAGTGGAATTTGAACTCAGACTGTGAAGAGATGAAATGTCACTAACCATTTTGTCTAGCATGCTAACAATTCTGTCAACTTACCACCTTAATCATAATAATAATGATTTTTTTTTTTTTTTTTTTTTTTTTTTTCTCCAGTAAGACTGAAACATTTTGGACCATGACAGGTCTTTTCCCACAAGAGTTTGTACTCAGTTTTCCGTCACTGATGGAGATCAATGAAATTGCTATATTATGTTGTAATGGTAAGTACAGTTAATTATTAGTAATTATGTCAGATTTGGCCTTATAAAGAGATCAGTAACACTATGTGTATATCTTGATTAAGCTTTGGGAATAATAATTGTTTCTAACATAAGCACAAGTCTACGAACTTGGTGGGGTGGGGATTAATCAAGTAAATCAATCTAGTACTTGACTGGTACTTTATTTTATTGATGACAGAAGAATAAATTGAACCCAGAATTTAAATAACTAGAACAGATTTTGCAAGGCATTTTTTCCAACACTACTAATTTTGCCAATCCGCCACTCTAGGTGTAAAAATAGATCTAATGCATAGAGGACCGTTCATAGTGTTGTGAGATTATAATTTTGTGGATTATTAACTTCATCTTCAATTCCTCTTGCAAATAAAGTCGCTCATCTAGAGTAGACTAGCATTCTATCCAGAAGGGTATTTGTCTCTCAACAATTACTAATGCTTTACTAACCAAATCAACAGTGTGCTGGACTACTATTAGACAGAGGATTTAACCTTGTGAAGATTACATCCACAAATGTTACACTAAACTCTCAAATAGGCCAAACCAACTAGTTATAAATAATTATATATTTCTGGCTCATTAGATCACCTCTTCTGGTGCCCTCTCTTCTATAATGATGCCAAAACTACATCCTAAAGATTTTACTTCCTCTTTAGAGCTGGAAAATATTTCAGTTTTGTTTATTTGATGACCCTCTAGAAAACTCAGTGTGACCCACATTGGAGTTCTGGTAAACACGTTCCTATTCCTATCCCTCTGGCATAAAGCCACCTCCCTTCTACTGCACTCCAACTCAGTCAAGGTAACTTTTTTTGCCTTGTGAGTTTTTTGGCAACCTCACTAGTGCAGGTGCCAGAAAAAATGCACCCACTGCACTCTGGAAATAAGAAACGTTAGCACGCTTGGTGAAATGCTTAGCGGTAAAAAAACAGAAATTAGAAAAGGTATCCAACCATAGAAACTGTGCCAAAGCAGACATTGGATCTGGACACAATTCTCCAACTCACCAGATCCTATTGATTTGTCCAACTTATGCCAATATGGAAGACAGATATTAAATGATGATGATAGTGGTGTTGATGATGATAATGATGGTGGCAGTGGTCTTATATGCGAGTCATGTGATAATTGAGTTAATTGATTATATCAGTTATTTCACTATGTTGGTTCTGGACAGCATAGAAAGACCATCCAACTGATTGACAAAATTTCATTTTGCACTGCCTGTCTGACAGTGGACCTTTATCACCTTTAGCCAGTCCCCAAAGGGTCTGTTTCTCTTGATAAGGAGGTTGGTGACAGGAAGTGGAATCTGAACTCAGAATACAAGGGACCAGAACAAATACTGCATAGAAATGAACCTGGTTTTCTAACAGTTCCACCATTCCACTGCCCTAGGCTGGTACTTCATTGACCTTAAAAGGAAGAAGAGCAAAATTAACCTCATCAGAATTTGAACTCAAGAAAGCACAAAACCAAAACAAATACCACAAGGTATTCATCCTGATACTCTTGGTGCAGACATAGCTGTGTTAAGTTTGCTTCACAACCACATGGTTTGGGGTTCAAGGTGCCATTGTGTGGTACCTTGAGTAAGTGCTTTCTACTATGATCCTGGATTGACCGAAGCCATGTGAGTAGATTTGGTAGATGGAAACTGAAAGAAGCATGTTGTGCATGTGTCTGTATACATATATATATATACATAGGCGTAGGAGTGGCTGTGTGGTAAGTAGCTTGCTTACCAACCACATGGTTCTGGGTTCAGTCCCACTGCGTGGCACCTTGGGCAAGTGTCTTCTACTATAGCCTCGGACCGACCAAAGCCTTGTGAGTGGATTTGGTAGACGGAAACTGAAAGAAGCCTGTCGTATATATGTATATCTATATATATGTATGTGTGTGTATATGTTTGTGTGTCTGTGCTTGTCCCCCCAACATCGCTTGACAACCGATGCTGGTGTGCTTACGACCCCGTAACTTAGCAGTTCGGCAAA
>NC_068984.1:84421886-84422983 GCF_001194135.2 Octopus bimaculoides
GGTGTGCTTACGACCCCGTAACTTAGCAGTTCGGCAAAAAGAGACCGATAGAATAAGTACTGGGTTTACAAAGAATAAGTCCTGGGATCGATTTACTCGACTAAAGGCGGTGCTCCAGCATGGCCACAGTCAAATGACTGAAACAAGTAAAAGAGTATATATATATATATATATCATCATCATCATCGTTTAACGTCTGCTTTCCATGCTAGCATGGGTTGGACGATTTGACTGAGGACTGGTGAAACCGGATGGCAACACCAGGCTCCAATCTAATATATATATATATATATGGGGGGGGTGTATCCTCTTGTCTTGACATTGCATGATAGTTATAAGTGCCACTGTCATACAAACAGGGTCCATTCATTTCTAATATTCTGTACAAACATG
Source organism: Octopus bimaculoides (assembly GCF_001194135.2). Lineage (NCBI taxonomy): Eukaryota > Metazoa > Mollusca > Cephalopoda > Octopoda > Octopodidae > Octopus > Octopus bimaculoides. Next base: position 84,422,280 of record NC_068984.1, read on the forward strand.
TCTGGTCAAGGAAATATTACTTTACTCAGAAACAAGTGGGGGTTAGCAACAGTAAGGGCTTCTAGCCATAGAAAGTCTGATCCATACAAGCATGGAAAAGTAGACATTAAAACAATGATGAATACTTTAATATCTCTGCTAGTTTGCTGCATTCTTTTCTCCCAATTAAATAATAGATGCCCAATTATTTGTTTGTTTTTACTTGCTCATTGTTCTTCCTTCTAACATCCAACATAAAACTTCACTAAACAACCATTTCAAAATATCTAATCTGATTGTAATAATGCTCTGTTTCTTTTCAAATTCATTCAGTGGCAGACTTGAGAATTGAATCAAGTATGAAAAGTAGCCTAGACAATGATGACTGGAATTTTCTGGCTGAAAGCAGTTAAGTTATGCTTTTATTATGTTTGTTTCTTTTTCATTTTCTTTTTTGTAATTCCTTTTATTATTTTACTCATTAATGATGTGGGAAGGTATAGCTATATAGTTAAGAAGCTCATTTCCCAACCACATGGAATTGGTCTCAATCCCACTGCATTGTACCTTGGGCAAGTGTCTTCTACTATAGCTCCAGCCAAAGCATTGTGAGTGAATTTTGGAAGATGGGGAACTGAAAGAAGCCCCTCATATACATATATAGGCATCTCTCTCTCTCGCTCTGATATATATATATATATATATATATATCAGGGTTGATAAAA
>NC_068984.1:84424183-84429175 GCF_001194135.2 Octopus bimaculoides
ATATATATATATATATATATTTGCCTCTCCAAGAGAGAGAAAATGACAGGCTTTTTTCAGTTTCCGTTTATCATATCCACTCAGAAGGCTTTGGTCGGCCTGAGGCTATAGTAGAAGACACTTACCCAAGGTATCACACTGTGAGACTGAACCCGGAACCATGTGGTTGGAAAGTAAGCTTCTTACAACAAGGCTACGCCTTCACCTACTAATAAGTTTGTGTAATTACATTTGACTATTCATCCAAATCCTCTCCACCCAGCATGCCTGACTAAAAGCATATTAAAAGCAGTTTTTTCACCTCTTTGCTCTTGTATGTAATAATATATGCAAAAATACAGAATGGTGATAGTGAATTATCAGTTTTGACATGCACATACATACTTACATACGTACATACATACTTACATACGTACATACATACTTACATACGTACATACATATGTATGTGAATGTGTATGTGAAGGCATGTGGTCTAGTGTTTCGCATGTTCAACTCACAATTACAAGATTGGGGTTTTGATTTCCAGACCAGCAGTGCATTGTGTTCTTAAGCAAAACACTTCATTTCATGTTACTCTAGCCCACTCAGCTGTAAATGTGTTACCCTGTAATAGGCTAGTTTTCCATTCAAGGAGAATGGTCACTTGACCTCCTAGCCAGTGGAGTGTTATCATTCCAAAGCTACAACAATGCAAGGAACTGCATTGTTAGCAGTCGTACATAGCATTGTCCAATAGTCTGGCCAATACAGAATACAGATATATATATACATACGTATATATAGATAGATACATACATACATACATATAGACAGATAGGCAGATAAGTTTTGACTTGTCTTATTGATTTTATATGTGTCTGTATATTTCTATATTTTTCACATGTATATACATATGTGTGCATGTGTATGTATGTATGTATAAATATACATAATATCCTTTATATTTCAGCTTTACCTATGTTGGAGTCAGAACTAACAGAAGAAAAGTTTTTAGTTAATGCCAAAGTCCAATATTTAAGATTCCTCATTCTATCAGGACACGACAGTTTTGCCTCTGTACACAAAGTAACAATAAATGGCACTTCAGTTCGCTAGCACTATAACAGTTCTACATTTTCACATGTTCACATTTTTATTGATCCAAAGACCTTTTATGTCTGTTAAATATATAATTTATAATCAGGATTTACCTTTGGGCAGTTTGAATGTTATATAATAAAAGAATAATTGTATAATTGGTTGAATGTTTAAATATCTGAGAGGAATTGTAATTTATTGGAACTAAGACAGACTGCTATTAAACACTTCTTATTTTGACCAGAAGTCTTAAGTGCTACTTTCTTTTGCTTGTTCACTTGTATTTTTTTAATATTTATCTATCTGTCTGTGTTTGTGTCTGTGAAGATGCATGCTCTAGTGATTAAGGTGTTGTATTCATGATCATTAGATCACAGGTTTGATTCTTGGACCAGATAGCACATTGTGCAATTGAACAAAACACTTCATCTCATGTTACTCTAAGATTATTTCAAGATCTGATGTGTGGTACACTTACGCACCTGCACATGTCATGTTGATTTGATGGAGGGAGTGACATATGCACAAACATTTTATCACTATAAATTGATCATGAGGGTTGGTTGTTCAACATGAAGTTGCAGAACCATCTTCTGTTGTCTGATGACTGGAGCCTCCATGACATGTATATCTGTACCTACCTACCTGCCTACCAACCTACCTGCCTACCTACCAACCTACCTACCTACCAACCTACCTACCTACCTACTTACCTACCTACCTACCTACCCACCTACCTACGTAATGGGCGGACGCTAGTCAAAACGGCTCCACGTAAGTTGTCTATTTTTGTGTGTTTAAAAGTTTCATTGTCAAATATTTTGTGTCAAAAAGTTGTCCAACAACATACACTTCCAAACTTGATTAATATTTACATAAGATTTTACCCCTCTGTGAGCAAAATTTCCAAAACTTTGAAGGTTTTTGTTGATTCATTTTAGCCATTTTTCGTTTTGAATATGGCAACTGGAAACTACGAGGCCAGCATGCAAGTCATGCAGAACGCTAGCGAGGCGCTAAAAACAACCGAGGAAGATTTTCCTAGCCTCCTGCTACCATTAGTTACTGAACCTGACAGCTTGAACGCCACTGCCACCACCACCAACAACAACAAAACTAATGTCGCAAGGCCATCCACCATCACCACCACCAAAGACTTCAAGTCTGCCATCAACACCAACACTACTACTACAACAACTTCTGCTGTTACAACTACCTCCACTGCTACCACCACCACCACCAAGGACCAATCAAATTTTGCTGAAGCAATAAAACAAAAAAGAACAATAGTCAAATCCACCGCCCAACAAATAAATGACACAAAAGCTCTTCTTAGCAAAGAAGGAGATAATTTACATCACCACATTCCAAAAAACATCTTAGAAAACATGCAAAAAAGAACAATCATTTATAGAATTATCAACATGAAAACAAGAAGACCACATTTATGTGGAAATGTTGGACGAGGTGTTACTCTGGGTCATAGAAACCTTTGGTGACCATTATATCTTCACTCAAGATGAGGCTCCAACCCACATCCAATTTGACACAGAGGTGGTGCATAGAGCATTTCAGTGGTTTTTGAGACAAGATGGTATGGGCTCCCTCAAGTCCAGACATCAATCCCATGGACTCTGCTATCTGGTCCATCTGAGAGAGTAATGTTTCTGTTCATTCTTATTCAAATGTGTCAGATCTGAAGAAAGCCCTTCTGTCTTCATGGGTCAAGTTGGTTGAAGAGGTGGCACTGCACTCATGCAACTCAGTGACCACTCATTTGCAGGCTATGAACAAGGTGAAAGGTGGTCATTTTGAAATATAATTACTGCAATGACAGTTTACATTAGAATATGTGTGCCAACTTTCATAATCCTACTTAAGTCTATTTTGAATAATTAAGAAATATCAATGGGTAAATCTTTCTGGGACACCCTGTATATGCATGTATATGTATGTATATACGTGTGTGTTCTTTTATTTGTTTCAGTCATTTGACCATGGCCATGCTGGAGCACCGGCTTTAGCCGAAGAAATCGACCTCAGGTGTTATTCTTTGTAAGCCAAGTACTTATTCTATCAACCTGTTTTGCTGAACTGCTAAGTTACAGGAATGTAAAAATACCAACATCAGTTGTCAAGTGATGGTGTGGTTCAAACACAGACACAGAAACATACATATATGTATATATACAAAGGGCTTTTTTCAGTTTCCATCTACCAGATCCACTCACAAGACTTTGGTCGGTTCCTGGCTATAGTAGAAGTCACTTGCCCAAGGTGCCACGCAGTTGGACTGAACCCGGAACCATGTGGTTGGGAAGCAAGCTTCTTACCACACTGCCATGCTTGCACCTACATAAACAGAGCCTCGAGATGAGGCTAGAAGGCTCAATATATTAGAATCATACCATTTTGCAGTGTGAAGCTTGAAGTCAATAGGCAAAAGAGTGAACTTGCAAATGAGCTAGAGAAATGATTTATGGGTTATCTCTTTATGTAGGGATTCCAGGGTGTATAAATAGTAGTAGGATAAAACTAGTACTAAAGTAAAACAGGAATCGCCAATATGTCTAGAAAACAAATAGTATTTATGATTTCGTAAATAGAGCTAATTAATATTTATCCAAAACCAAACCTGTAGAGTTTTTATAATGGTGTACTTACTGAAATATTCTAGAGACCAAACGTCTGTTGTCCGTAATGGAACTGACCAAAGTCCTTCCATCTCTACAATTGGACAATTATATTTAAACCAAGGGTAAGTTAAGACCGTTACAAGGGTAGACGTAAATAAAGAAGAAAAATGAACCAGTAAATAAAAAGGTGTGGGGGAGAAGACTGTCATAAGTGGCACGAGGCCTCTTATGCCCTTCCACACCATCTCAACATAACATAAAATAAACAATAAAAATAAGATGACTAGCAAGCAATGCGGCTATCAACTTTTTTACAGTTAAGGGGAGACTACTGATAGTGGGGTGAATACTAGTAGAAATTACCTACGAAATATAATGCCAAATCTGCTATCTTAAATAGCCAGCATACTTCCACGTGGTGGTAATACTAGACAAACTAGTAAATGTCTATTTCTGAAAGAGTGTTGGTGTGCAGCTACTCTACTTTTCATTTCATTTTGGGTAGCTCCTATGTATATTCTTTTACTAAACTGTGTTGTGACTGTGCACTGGTAAATTACATCCTTACTTTTACAGGTATTTCCAAGGCACAATTATCCTTGTACTTTTGCCTTCTCGTATGTCTTAAGAGGCAGAATGCACTCAGTAACGTGTAAACATTTACTTGTTTGCGGCTGTGTATCACTGAAACTGTGCCAAGAATTGAGTTACTCGTTAGAAAAAGCCAAGCTTATTCATCTCACTAAAACATGTAAGATTAAATTAAGTTAAATTTATTTTTCACATAGGCGCAGGAGTGGCTGTGTGGTAAGTAGCTTGCTTACCGAGGCCTCTCCGGTGGGAAGTGTGCCCCCGGAGAGGAAAACTCTGCCAGCGGGAATTGTGCCGATGACAGAGTAGCGTGACGTCCCTTCCAGTGAGGATAATGATTATGTTATGTACTATGAGGGAGGGGCGGTGAATGAATTCTTGGACCGCGAGTGCGGCCAAGATAGGAGCTACTCGGAATGTGCGAGTAGTTCCACACGGCCTCCGCAGGTGACTGCGGAAGTTATAAATGACAACATAATGACAAAAGTCATAGAAAAATATAACCATAAAGATTTCTTCTACCTCGCCGCAAATTCAAGCCTAACAATAGACACTTGTTTGGCAGGGGTAGCATATCTGCTTGCAGAGGGGTGGAATGAGGAAAATTATGATATTTTTAATTGTTAATATATTGAAATTGTGTAAAAATTGTAATTTTAAAAGGAAAAAAAAAAGAACATTGTTT
>NC_068984.1:84429470-84436139 GCF_001194135.2 Octopus bimaculoides
TTCTGGGTTCAGTCCACTGCGTGGCACCTTGGGCAAGTGTCTTCTACTATAGCCTCGGGCCGACCAAAGCCTTGTGAGTGGATTTGGTAGACGGAAACTGAAAGAAGCCCGTCGTATATATGTATATGTGTGTGTGTGTGTGTTTGTCCCCCAACATCGCTTGACAACCGATGCTGGTGTGTTTACGTCCCCGTAAGTTAGCTGTTCGGCAAAAAAGAGACCGATAGAATAAGTACTAGGCTTACAAAGAATAAGTCCTGGGGTCGATTTCTTCGATTAAAAAGGCGGTGCTCCAGCTTGGCCACAGTCAAATGACTGAAACAAGTAAAAGAGTATAAACATATGGCTCGAAATTTTGCGGGAGGGAACAGCTAGTTATATCGAATCCTAGTCTTTGAACTGGTGCTTTATTTCATCGATCTCAGAAGGAAGAAGAGCAAAGTTAGCCACGATAGGGTTTGAATTCTTTATATTAAATCAATAAAAATAGAATCTATTCTCTGCTCTATGGTATGCTTTACACTGTATTCTTCACACCTAATACACCAATATTACCAGATATGACAAAGTAAAGGTATGAGAATTCCTGGGTAGTTTCGTTAACAAGAAATATATATACAATACAAATCATTAAATACGAAGCAGAAGAAAGGAAAAAGATTTTGCCTGTTTTCGCAACATAACTCAGTATCAAATTTTCATGTCAGTTTCAGGGTATTTAAAGCTATTAAAAATATGTATAAATCCAAAATTAGTAAAATTATCTCCCAGATAAGCGAAATTTACCCTGGAGGTAAATTTTCCCTCAGTTTGGTATTGTATTGTGCTAACAGAACTGCTTCATTACTGACTTTCATTACAATACTTCAATAAGAACCATTTAACGACTACAGCTAAAATATGATAAAGACTTTTGGGCCGTTTCTCCCTCTACATTGCATGTATGCACATACACAACAGACATGGTATACAAACTATATGGCAAGTTCTGGAGAAAAAAGAGAACACCGATTGCTTCGACATAAAGAATGGTTGGTATTACGTATCATCAATTCAAATGACGTCAGATTAGAAATTCGTAGTTCGCAATTGAACGATTTCTTTTCTGTTAATTCCTGTTTGCATCGCCTTAGCTCTTTTCTTTTGTCTGAGGTTTCAGGTAAGTTGACGAGTTATACTCATTGCTTTGTTCTTCTAATCGCAGTTATTTTCTGTGTTGTGTTTAATCTGACTGACATTGTCCGTTGAAACATAGAGGTCTGTATCTTCAATAGATTTCGAGAACCGCTTTCCAAGGGTTATTGGTCAGTACCGATCGCCGATTAAGCAGACCTATAATTAAAAACAGTTCGGCTGTAACTATCTTGTCTTATATTTTTCAATCAGATTATCTAGCATCACTCATTATCCAAAGTATCCTTTCTTTAATATGCTAAGGTGTGATTTAAAGGAGATTTGATTGCCATTTCTAGAAAGCCACACGACCGAATAAATGCACTTACATTCATCTCTGATAGATTGATGTTGGACTATTCGTTTAGTCCACTGCTCATATTCCATCATCGGCACTTTGTCTATGCAGTAGCGTAACTAGGAGGGGCAAGGGGACGGTCCACTCTGAGCGATGTTTTTATGGGGTCGGCGTTTTTGGGTCTGTTGCATAAGCCTGTATAAAAGGGGTACGGCAAACTCAAGTTATTCTACTGTGTCTATGACCTAGATTTCTAACACTTGTAAATTGGTAACAAGTGGCAGTACAGCTAACCATTTTAAGTTGCTGGAACATTGTGTAAATGGCAAGTGTTTGTGCAATGCTAAGACAAGATTCCTCCTATGGTTGTGCCTTAAATATAGAGGTGCTCTAGTAAGCAGACTTGGCTTAGTTTAATGACAATCTTACCAGTTATTGTTCTTTGATAAGTACTGACGTTCAATATTTAGTGTACGCTGTACTTCTATCCAGTCTCTACCACACACACACACATATATATATATATATATATATATACCGGAGTAAGCACATAAATGTGAAACAAGGTGGAAAAAAAGAGTACTCAAATACCAGAGGTAGAGTAGTATGCTTTATTTAAAAGCAGCAGAAATATCACAAAAACTGTTACTCAGAGTTTCACGTTCCCGTTCGTTGGACAGTTTTGATAGAATGGAACAGAAATGACGATATAATCAAACAAAAACAGGAAAAAAAACTACTTTAAAAGATACACCTTTGAAAATGGTTTTGTTTCATTGGTCCTTTCAACTAATGGTCTTAAGCATGCAATGAACAAAATAGATTCAGTATAAATTCATCCTATTGTAAAATCGAAGAAAACCTTAAATCGAAGGACAGATTCCTAATACATATGGTAAATAATCATATACGAAATATAAGTCAATTAATACATTAAAATTAAAGTTAAAAATTTTCACGCTGTATTACATAAATATTTTTTCAGCAGTATATACGCATACTAGACCATCTATAATATACATATATGTACACCAAAGTACACTGATACATGTTCATAGTTATATACATATTGAGACACATATATAAGACATAAATATATACACAAATACACACATATATATATATACACGCACGCGCACAAAACCTCTTAGTGTATACATATACAGGACGGTTATTACAGACGGGAGAAATAGGAAGTATACCTTAAGCGTAGGGAGGTGGGGGAGAAAAAGAAAAAGAAACAGAGACGTAAAAACTAGCGAGCGAAAGAGAAGAGAAAAAAGAAGTTTGTTAAAAGAAGTTATTGTTATTATTATTATTATTATTATTATTATTATTATTGATTTGACTCAGGTTCAGTCTTATTCCTGGCAGGATTTTTGTGGGTAGCGGGTTACTACCTGTAACCTTAAGTATCCACTAGCTTTCAATAGTCTTTCAAGTACTTAAAACCCTCCTGATAATCTTTCCTGTCCCTAAGAGGCAAATCTTCTGTAGAAGCCCTACAGGACATTCTATTCCAATCTCCTTCAACCATTTGTCTATACCTTTGCTTATTGTTCCCAATACACCAATTATTATAGGTACAACCTTTACAGTTTTCATATTCCACATTCTTGCAATTCCAAATTTTAAGGGATTGTATTTTTTTGTTTTTCATCTTCTTTCTTTACGAGCCTGGAATCAAACGGACATAATGGATAAATTAATAAGCAACTTCGCTTTTCCTTGTCTATTATTATTGTGTCTGGTCTATTATTTTCTAGCTTCTTGTCCGTTTGAATAGGAAAGTCCCACAAAATCTTACAATTCTCCGACTCCAGCACTCTTTCGGCCCCGATGTTCACACCGTGTATCTCTCACTTCAGATCCCTATTTCTGGCATAGTTTCCAGTGTAAAACGTTTACAGATTGGCCATGTCTCCATTTCTTATATTCTTCCTGTGCCAACTTGGGACATTCTGCAACAATGTGTACCACTGCCTCCTTTCAAATTTCGCAGACTCTAGTTTTTTGACACATTCTCCCCATATTAATTTTTCCTCAAGTTTTTTTTTATCGTTTGATCCTGGGCTGCTACAGTCAGGTTCTCTATTTCCTTTTTTAATTGCCCTTTTTTTTTTATCCAAGCCCTGGATTTTGTTCCACATACATCTTCAGTGGCTCTCTAAAATTGACAACGCAGAAGTTTCTCTTCTATCTGTTTAACGTGCGCTCTTTGAATTCCATTCTTGTCCTTTTCTCCTATTCTACACTTCATCATTTGCTCCTCATTCACCTTCTTTAGTAGTTTCTATGTGCTGTTCTGTAAATATTCTAGCGAGCTTTTTCTTTCCATCTATACACACTCTTCCACAGCAATTAAGCCTCTTCCACTCTGATCTCTCTTCAAGTGCAATCGGTTGATATCAGCTTTCGGATGGTGGGCACCATTTATTGTCAACAACTTTCTAGTTTTTCTCTCAAGTTTCTGTATATCATTTGTAGTCCAGTTTACAATTCCAACTCTATATCTGATTAGGGTAGACTGGGTAAAGAGCCCACCTGGGGTAAAAGGCCTACCCTGCTTTGCATGGAGATGCATCAATACCCACATTTTCTGTTACAATACTTCCTGCCTTGATCAAATTATTTGTTTCTGTGATGTTGTTTTTCTGATGTATTTCAGAATTTCATTGACATTTTCCGTTTCTTGGTTGAATTTCTACCGGTCAACCTTTTTAAGGTTGCAAATAATGTCGCTATCGTTCTCCTGTAGTCTTGCCTTTATTCTGTCGTAGGTTGCCTTTTGTCCATCTGTCACGTCGCCATTAGTTTTATTGTCTTCTTTTAGATCATCTATTTGTCTCTCGTCAAGCAAACTACCACTGTTCCTTTCCTGTGTTATGAGATTACTATTATTAGTAAGAATTGTACTTTCATCGTTATCTCTGCCTGCTATTTTCCAAGACCCGTCATTTGATGGCTTCGAGCTCTACTTCTGTGAACCAACGATATTTTTCTTATTGCTCTAGCTTGATCACATAGTTTCTGTTCCATGGGTTGAAACAATCCCTTTTCCCTCCAATGATCATACATACGTTGTCGGTAACCCCTAATTTGAGCACCATTTTACATCTACCGGGTTGCTCAGGTTGTAACACTCCATGACCACAGCATTAACTTGCTTGCTCCATCTACGCCACGTGTGGTTGTCCCTTTTTGGATATCGACAGGCTGGAGCCAGACCAGAATTTCTGAGCCTGCCGGGTGCAACACTGTCACCATTAATGGCTTCAGTTTCATTACCACCGTTATTCGCAATATTTTGTCTATTTATTGTCACTCCTATGAGGTAGCGATTATCAGGTTGCGCAATTACCAGTGTTTTTATTGTAACACCATCACTAGATGTATCATTAATCAGGACATGGGGAGACACCACCCGCTTCCTTTCATTATTATTATTATTATCATCATCACTGATATCACTGATATTATTACTTTTACTTTTTTACTATTTGTCATTGTTAAATTAACAGACTCAGGGGTTATACAGGCCTGTGCAGGGCAGGGGTGGCACCAATTTCCAGCACTCTTCACGTGGACAGCCGCATAGAAAATTACACACTATTTTATCTAGCCTTTCTCAGCGATGTTCTGTCATGCAGAACAACTTTCCAGAGAGTCCATTGCTCACTTGTAATCTTCTTCGGTGAACAGGCTCTTCTTCAGTCTTCTATCGCTGTTGTCAATTACTGCCTTTATTGTTGTATCTATGTGTAATAGCAGCAGTGGTGGCAGCAATAGAAACAGTAGTAGGGGTGGGGTTAGTGGTAGTAGTGGTAGTTAAGCCTCAGATTCCAGTGCAATCAGAATAGTAGTAGTTGTAGTATTAGCAGCTGCAGCATATTATTATTATTATTATTATTATTATTATTATTATTATTATTATTATTATTATCATCATCATCATCATTATCACCATCACCACCACTACTACTGTTATTATCATTATTACCATTTCCAATTATTATTAAAAGATTTTATTAAATGTTCTTTATTTTCAACTTTTGTCTTGTACTTGAGATAATCATAAATATGTGGTTGTTGAAGGAAATAGTTGGGGGAAGAGTAGCAGCTTGGTGAATAGATCAAATTCTACAGGTCTATAAATAGATTCGGCAGATCGTGAGGAGATCAGCCATAGCGACAAAAGAATCTTCGCACCCTTTGGGTCAGCAGAGGTCAAAGAAGACTTTCACCGGTGTGACATGAAAACTGATAAAACCAGGAACTTCCAAGGCCTCAGGTTTTATTTCGGAGATTTCCTTCTCTTGGGTAGATTACCAACCAAGGTTAAAGAGCTTCTACCTGCCCATGAGGTAAGCTATCCCATTCCAGACAGATCACTCTTGAGTGCTACTGGTAACATGTAATCCAGTACAACCTGTCGCATGGTTGGATCGTTTGCGACGAAACTAACCCCAGCAGGCTTGCTTGGGTGAAGAGGGTGTTGTTGGACACCCTGCAGGGTGAAAAATAAGACCCGTCAAAGGGCGGAGGAACTCATGAGCAGTCAACAGCCATCCAACAAAATATCTATAAATATGTATAGATCTTTTTTCTTTTTCCTTTTTTCTTATAGTTATACATATGTATATTTTTACTTTTATATATATATTATTTATATTTAAATCTTACTTTATTTATATTTTTACTTATACTTTTTTTATATTTATATATATCATTTATATCTAATTCTTACTTATATTTGCAAATTACATATCGTACTTTTCTTTTTTTATGTATGAATGAGCTACTTCGCGTCGGTCACTGGAGTGATATTTGATCCCTTTATAGAGTGTTTGAGTGTCGGTTTGGTGCCTGGAATATATATATATATATATATATATACATATATATACAGACATGCAACAAGTAAATAGACACCTTTAATTTTCAAAATCTTTTATTTAATACGCAGAGCGAACAATTGAAATGTAATCGATAGGTAGGACTACATTCTTTAGTATTTAGTTGACATTCCCTTTGCAGTTTTTAATTCAGAAACTCTTTTTGGCATTGAACCTATGAGCTTTGTGATTGTCTCTTGTGGAATTTCTGCCCACTTTTCACGCAACAATCGAAACAGTTTGTAGTAACGCCGTGCGCATGCGTAGTCTCACGCATGCGTGGAATTAAACAAGCAAGCTTTC
>NC_068984.1:84436347-84465659 GCF_001194135.2 Octopus bimaculoides
CTAAAGATGTATATATTTACCACCTAAATAAATGTTGTTTAAGTTGATAGTCCGGAGTTCAGCGTTCCGTTATATTCTTTAATTTTATATAGGAAAGTCAGGTATACATCTAATGATGTGTAACCAACTTTCCTATAAGTTCATTTTTAGATTTAGGTTTCTGTCGAGTTTTTCGTATAGCTCTATCTAGTATGCTCCAAAGATTTTCAATTGGGTTCATGTCAGGATATTGGTTCGGCCAAGGAAGTTTTTTGATCCGATTTTCAGACAGCCATTGTTGATTTCTTTTCGCTGTGTGGCATGGAGCTCCATCTTCCATGAATAAAATCTTATTTTTCGTTATGTTATCGTGTGAATTCATCGGAAGTAGTCCTTGCTTAAGTATTTCAATTTATTTTTCAGAGTTTATAGTTCCAACACATTCTATCAGCTCAGAACGACCATTGCTGGTGACAGCTCTCCATACCATTACAGAGATACCGCCATGTTTCACAATTGGTTGGAGTCGTTTCAAATCAAATCTATCAATTTCTTGATTGGGAAGCCTCCAGACCCAAACACGTCCACTGTCTGAAAATAATGCAAATCTGGATTCATCTGAGAAAATCACTTTATCCCAAAATGAACTGGATTTTTCTGATATTTCCTTAGCCCATTTCTTTCTTTTCATGATATTCATTGGTTGAAGGAGAGGTTTTCTTCTAACTGCTCGTTCATAATACCCAAGCTTATACAGATATGTAACACACGTTCTTGGACTAACTTCTAGCTGTTTTGCAATGTCAGAAGCCTTCAAACGGGTTCGTTTTCCACAATTTTCTTCAATCATTGAAGCTTCCTTTCCGAGGGCCCAGGTCGACCGGGACGAGAATTTGTTGATTCTTTTCCTTGGGTCTTGAATTGCCTTATAATTCTATTAACAGTAGCAATAGGAATTTGAAGATTTTTGGCAATTTTTCGCTGGCTAAGATCAGCCTCAGATTGCCCAACAATACGACCTCTTTGAAAATCTGACAGTTCTGCTGAATTTTTTATACGTGGCATGGTTACTCTTTGCAAATGTTTAATATAATGACACCTGGAATGAAAATGAATAATTACATTTTAAATTCTACACCGCTGAAAACATATTAAGACTCTTAGATCAGAAATTTTGAAAATTAAAGGTGTCTATTTACTTCCTGCATGTCTGTGTATATATCGTCTGTAAAACATAAAACCGAAAGAAGAAGCGCACTCTAAGATATAGAGCAATACATATTACAAATGGGGAAGACTGATTTATGGGATTACCTTAGGTTTCCCGTCCATAAAGGATTTAGCTTTATGGCGTGTCGTCAGACCCCAAAACCTGTTGAACCAAGACCTCTTAGATATATATATATATATATAGAGAGAGAGAGAGAGAGATGTGGGTGGGTGGATGTGTGTGTCCGTGTGTTCACGTCAGACTGTTTTTGTTTGTTGGTTTGTGTATGTGCAATTTTTTGTTTGCATGCGTACTTTTAACGCAGTTTTCTCCTTTTTATCAGATTTGACAACTAAGACTTCGACTATACTTGAAAAGGTTTCGTTTCTTCGCCGATGATCTACGACTTTCCAGAGCTACTTTTAAATTACTAATCCATCTTACTGTATAAATATTTGTCTATCTATCTGTCTGTCTGTCTATTACTTTCTGATTTTCTGGTCCCATGGATGATACAGCATTTTTCACTTTCGAACCAAAACCTCTACAGACAATATGTATCGAATTTTTGGTGGGGAACCTGGACACATACCAGTCTTTACATACATTACCTGTCACAGTAGCTCAAGAAATATTTATTGCTGCCGACCATAATAACCAATTTTCGATTCCTTCAACAACGGTCTTCAAGAGATTGGAATTATTTTCGTCGACTTTCACCAAGTATTTTGTCTCAAGCCTTTCTTTGCGCCATTCAAGTCATCTGATTAATTATTTGTCCAGTGAATTCACAGTATTTTCCGGAGTTAGTTCCCTCGATTTGAGTCACTGCAAGCTTGGAGATCGCCATTCAATCTTGTCCCAGTTGAATTATTTTACTAAGTGAGTATGTTACTCTGGGCATTATATGTCTTCGATTATTAAACAATAAAAGCACGTGTTTAGGCTCCCAAGGCGGGGTGGGGGAGTCACCTCAGAGTCTTTTTTTTTCCTAGTGCCAGATTTATCAAGGTCAAAAAGTAAAATTATAGTAGTTTTATTTAAAAAAAAAAAAAATTTTTTATTGTTGAATATTCGCATTTTTCCTATATAATATATCGTATTGATGACATATAAGACACAAAAAACGTCTCAAAAAACCACCCTGCATCCTATATGCGAAGTTGCTTTAAATACTACATGCTTTGATGCACAAAACCATTTTTTCCTTAAAATTGCTGCTGAAATTGGAATGCGATTAACATCCGGCTTGTATACCATCAAGTACGGTAAGTAAATATTCTTATGGGTATGTAAAGAAAAGCGAGAATCAAACGACTTCTCCGTATGAATGATGGACGTAAATACCAGTCACTACAAGTAATGTCAGTGGACTAACAGACACCGGAGTTTCGATTTGATTTTGCCTCCTCAATGGTAGACATTACCCAGTGGAGACGCGTGGCTTAGTGGTTAGGATGTTGAACTCATGATCGTAAGATTGTAGTTTCGATTCCTGAACCGGGCAACGCGTTGTGTTCTTGAGCAAATCACTTTATTTCACATTACTCCAGCTGGCAAAAATGAGTAATCCTGTGACGGACCAGTGTCCTATCCAGGTGAGGAATATATACGCCATGGGAACCGGCCATTACGAATCGGTATGACTCGAGAAGGAAACTGAACTTTGTTTTGAATATTACCCGGTCCTTTGGAGCCAAGCGAAACACGTGTTTCTATCAACGGAAATCAGTAAGCAAAACATTTGTTGGTGCGAGCAAAGACTTACCTAACTGAAACAAACAGTACCATTCTTAATACATTCTTCACACTCGAACTTGAACATGGCTTTTTGCTGTTGGATAGATAAGTATCCATTTCCTTCTATTTTTTACTGCTCTTTAGTTAGGACTGATATAGTTAGCACTGATGAAGTAGACCTATGATCAAAGATGCTCCACCTAAGGCAATTCCACCTTTTCTTTATATTTTTTGATAATGTATATCAAGAACATTATCCAATATATTCCCATTCTTTTTTTAATTGCACACTCTGTGGCATGAAGATTTGATGACTATTTCTAATAAATAAGGATCATCTGGCGACAATCACCTGTGAATGTTCTTAAATCTGACATATTCTATTCTTTTCCAAGGTGGTAAAATATGATTTTAGGGAGATTTGGTTGCTGTTTGTAACAGACTAAACTGATCTAGTTTTTTTTTTTTCATTCGCAAAATATGCAGTAAAAAATCTGAAAATCGGCTATAATAATATAGTTTTCCAGTCTAATTGCTATGAAGGTATGATGTTGTGGAGAAAGTAATTGGAGGAAAAAGTTACAGATTTTTTAAAATATAAAAAAAACTGTATTTTTAACCAATAGCGAGAGAGAAATTTTCTGTGTTTAGCGGAGCAGTGTCAACTTTAAAGTTGTACCCTGTGAAATAATACCTGTATCTTATATTCACCTTCATAATGCCAAGAAACTGTATAAACATCGCAAACAACTTTTGCTATATATGAAAAATATGTAAAATATTAAGATGATTGACGAAAAATATCTATAATAAAATTCTGATTGATAAATATAAATTTTTATTAAAACAAAACACGAGGGTGAAGTAAATCTCGTGGTGCGAAGAATCAACACAACATGCAGATGAAACACAACACAATGTGCGGTTGTCATGGTAACACGTTGTTAATGCCTCGCTATCTGTTGATTGGCTAAAATTACCTAAATTTCCCAACTTTACTTCCAAATAACATCAGATTCTTTAATTCACGAGATAACATAATTGGTTGGTCATAGTCAAAATTCAGAGTTGCATCGATACACCAAAATTGAAAGCAATTTGAGCAAAATAAAAGGGGGTTCATTTTGTGAATGAAAAATACGAGATCCGACTAAACGCCCATATAGAAGTTTCCACGTAGGCGTATGACAGAGCGATGAATTGGCAGAAATTATAGATCAGTTTATAAAAAGCCTTACAGCATTTAGTTACGGTCGTCTGCTTCTTGAGTTGAGTACTAGTGTAGATTTAATCTCCAGCTTTCTCTCCCAAACATCAATGAAACTGATCCCCCTTTGATGAAAACCTTTGATCACTGAATTGGTGGCTAGATAAATTAATAGTAATAATTTATGTTGCATTTGTTTTTGTCTTTTGACATATTAACTTTTAACATATAGTGTTGTATTACAGCTTGACATTGCTTGCTCTTCGTGATAATGGGCTGAGCCATCGAGGTATTGATCACATGACGATTTCTTTACGCCTTCTTAGAGGCGGGCAAAGAAATTTACAATATCTTGATATTTCAGGTAGGTATTTCTTTCGTTATAATCAAATCAACACATTTTGTTTTTAATTATTTGTAGGGTGGAGCATTGACAGAGACTGAAGAGCACGAAATGCAACGCTCTGTGTTATTAAGTTACGAACTTTTAAGCTATGATTTCAAACCCTGTCAAGATCAACTTTGCTTTCATTATTCATGGGTCGATAAAATAAAGTATCAGTCAAGTGTTGGGAGTTGATATTTTTACAATGCACTAGCTGTAGTATTTTGTCTACTGGGAGGCAGGCTATCTCATTAACCCAGAATAGTGGTAGAAGCCTCTGATGAGAAACAACGTCATATTGGTCAAATTTTGAAATCACGTGATAAGGTTTTGTCCAAATACTTCATTCTGTGAGTTTATCTCACCAGGGAAAGATGTTTTGGCTTGCTCACTCGCAATTCCTGTATATCTCATTGAGGTTAGTGCTTTATGTGGCTGTTTGAGTTAAATTTTGACTCATTTCTAGCAATTGCCAGTGCTATTTTACACCTTCGTTTATTAATTTTACCTTTTTGGTTTTAATTGCTAATGTGCCACCTATATTATAATGTATTTAATACATCTTACTATATTAATTTATTATTATATCTTATTGTATTATATATATATATCATATCATATCATATCAGTCTATGGATGATTAAATTATAACAATTATTATAGTGCATTGTTGTGCCATTCAAGACACATTATTTTTTTTACAAACAATACACAATGCTTCAAGCGAACTACAATACTCTCATATATATATATATATATATATATAAGGGTGGCATTTATAAAGCTCTATCACTTTATCTAAGTTTCAATCTTTATTTCACAGACAATCAAGATTTAGATGCCAGTTGTTTAGAATACTTAAAGGTGTTTCCAGAGCTCAAATACTTAGATATATCAAATACAGCAATATCTGTAAGTCTTTCTTGTATCTACTTTAGTGTGTGTGTGTGTGTGTGTGTGTATGCCTGCGTGCGTGTGTATTTGAGAGAGAGTGAGAGCCAGTGAAAGAGAAAGAGACAGATAGACAAAGGAAGAAAGGATGTATGCATGTGTGTATGTCTGGTTACATTTGTTTTACACTATCCGACACTTCTTTTATGTTACAGTTCACTTTCCTATATTTTAAACCTTCCTTGTATACTTCTATTTCTCTTATACGACACTCAGGCACCAACACGCATGTGTCTGTGTTTGCCTTTTCTTCCATGTTTACGAACTTTGTATAGTGTGATGTCACAAAAACAGTAGAAACCACAGCAATACAGTATTCTTTAGATATAGTGCCATAATGTATCAAGGACTGCATTATCCAATATATTACTGCTTTTTTAAAGCAAATGAAATTTTAAAATTAGACTGAGGTTTGTGACAAGTTAAGCAACTACTTTTTGTACTTTCTTGTGTCTGCTTCTTTTTTTCTTTTCTTTTGTGTCGGCGGGGTGGGTTTGGTGTCTGTGGGGGGAGGGGGAGTTGAGAAGGTATGGGTGGGATAGGTGCGGGGTTCACTCTGACTTTCTTTCTCTTCCTCTGCTTTCTTTCTTCTGCCACCTTCCATGGTTCTTCTTCGTTCACTTCTGTTACTGTTACTTCTACCTTTTCCAGTTCCTTTCCGGCTTCCTCTTGGTTTTCCTTATTATTTTTTAAAGGGCAGTCCGCTCTAATATGGCCCTTTTGGCCACATATAAAGCAACGAGGGATTTTGACCTCTACCCAAACTCTAAGCACCGCTTCTCCTATTGTTACTGTTTCCGCCATTTTTTCTAAGTACTCTGCTGTACTCTGCATTATAATGTCCAACACCTTTCCTTTCCAATTAGGGGCCTCTGTCTCTGTGGCTTGGAGCACAGTCACTTCCTTTTCGCTTCCTTGAAGCACACCAACGCCACCCAAGCCACATCTTCTTCCAAGGTACATGGGTTGGAGGATCACCCTTTCTGTTCTTAAAGGGTTCTCTGAATGTTCCTTTGCCTTTCTCATGCTTTTGAAATGATCTTCTACAGTACCATATCGGCTTCCTCTGGCAAGATATGTTATATCCTGCCAGATTGGCCTCAATGCCTTTTCTATTGTTTCAGTTGATTTGTTCTCTATATTCTTCTCTTTCACTGAGTAAACTTTGTATACTATCGTTTTTTCCTCCATACTTTTCATTACTTCCTGAGGTGGTGACGACTTCACATCACCACCTTCCCTGTTTATCATTTTTTTCGAAGTTCCTTAAATTGGTTACATTCACCTCTCTTCTTGAGACCTCTGTCGTCTCTGCAAAACTCCTCTTCCTCAGATACTTATCCACCACGTCGACCACTCACACAAAATCCTCCTCAGAAGACGACAATTCAGTCCCACTAAGGTCTGAATAGAACGTATTCCTTGTTGAAAACCTAGCCATCTCTCTTCAAATGTGGAGAGAAATCAGACAAACAAATCACTGCAAAGCAGCACAAAACAATCATCTATTCTTTAACTAATACAAATCGACAATGTAACAAGTGTAACCAATTGAATCTAGACAGACACTGAGAACGTCACTTTATATGAGGGATGAACCGGAAGTCCCTGACTTCCACGTCAACCGGGAGCTTCTAGAATGTCTGAGAACTTTCTAGAAGGCCGAGGGGGATTACTCTTGTTAAATCCCTTTTCCGTTTTGCTTTCTTGCTTGATCGCTAGGGTTCACTACATAGTCACTGGTATTACATTACTTTCTGTAACTGTCACAATATACTTTTCTAAGACTGAAATTTTTGTGGGGAGGGGCCCAGTCGATTAGATCGATGCCAGTACACAACTGGTTCTTAATTCATCGAGCCCCAAAGGACGAAAGGCAAAGTTGACCTCGGCAGAATTTGAACTCAGAACGTAAAGATAGACAATCATAATATACAAAGATCTCTCATGGCACCAGTACACTGTTTACAAACGCTTACAATTTTAATATTTTCCATGAATTTTTCACAGGTCCAGCTAGTATGTATGATCCTTCCATACTTGCTTCCTTCACGTGCAATGGAAAATATCTAAGACATACTTGTTATTAAGTCAAGTAAGCACAAAATAAACAAAAACCTTAAAACAAGTGTTTTTATTAAATGAAATCTATCCAGAAAATGTGTGTGAATGATTACGTTGCATGCATGTTTCTGTTTGTGTAACTGTTACACTGGTGATGATGTTTTAGATTAACATAACCTTCAGTTTTCATCTGCTTACAATCTCATTTTGATATTCATATCTAAATTTATGGCAGTTGGATGTAGAATTATTGTAGTGCTATATCTCTGATGGTCTACTGCTGGAGAAGATGGCAATAATAATGCTGGATTGTAATGGTGGCAATGGGTTTTGATGTGAAGAAATAGCAGCCAAATCTCTCATGTTACACGTTCCCATCTTTAAATAAAAATGGCCACATTGAAGAATGTAGTTTCTGATATACAACAACAGCAATAATGTCGTATTGAACTAATATATTTCATTATTATT
Organism: Octopus bimaculoides; assembly: GCF_001194135.2. NCBI lineage: Eukaryota > Metazoa > Mollusca > Cephalopoda > Octopoda > Octopodidae > Octopus > Octopus bimaculoides. The sequence continues at coordinate 84,444,355 of NC_068984.1, forward strand.
TCCCCGCTTACTTTGCAGAATAAAGATGCTGCTTTGAGAAAATTTCCTTTAAAGATATTTCTGTCATCAACAAAAGTGGATTATGAAGATATAAAAGAGGATGTGTTTCGGATTGAAACCCTAGGTTGGGCAAGTCATGTCTTCAATTCTTGGTCAAAATGGTACAAAAATAAAACCAAACGATCTAAACATAGACAATATGCTCCCTGTAAGTCATTTGCATCATCCTACATTTTTATAGTTTAACTGTTTTAATGATACATGGTTCCATCCTAATGCATGGTATCTTGCATGATATCTTGTGCATGTGTCTTTTTATCATAGCCTGGAACTGATCAAATTCTTGTGAGTGAAATTGAGTAGATTGAAACTGTATGAACAGCATCTGTTCTTAGGTAGAGAGAGCTTTAAAACTTACCTGTCACCAGGTTTCCCACCACCACCAGCCTTTGAACACCTTCAGCAGAGTTCATTCTATTGAAATCATTTGATCAAGGACTCCAGTTTGGGAATAACTCATTGTTTTGATATGCTACCTCCCACAACAGCTAAACATTAGCTGTGGTTTTCATTGTTCTTTTTTACACTGGTATCAGAGACCCTGCAAAAGTCATGAGCAATGCCTTTTGTCTCTGACAAAATCATAAAAAAAATTTGAGGTCCCACCTTCTCAGGTATAATTGATTACCTTAACCCCAATAGTTATTTTTAACAGGTTGTACAAATTTTATTGACATTTTGAAGGGTAAAAGGCAAAGTGAATCTGAGTGGGGTTTGAATTTTAAATGGGAAGGGACATAAACCATGTTGTACAGGTTATTTCCTTGCCTACTATTGGTGGCAAGCACTCTTCTAAATATTGAATATCTTACATGGGGCCTACTATATTTGCGTTAGTTTCTTGTGGAGATATGTGGTACAAAGATATCCCTAAAATTGTATAAGATTCACATGCCTAAGATAATGCCTTCAAGATATTTATTCACTTGCAATAAATGAGAGCAACTGAAGGCTAAATAGGAGAGGAGTGTAAAAGGAATTTTAAAAAATGGAAGAAAAACAGATTGAGGAACAAAAAGAGAAGGTATGTAAAATATAAGAGCACCCTGCTCCATGAGATAACATGAAGTTCATTGTCTTGCAAGTGAGCAATATGTTTCTGTGATCTAAGTTGGGTTTTACACAGTAGTTGAAGATGATGTTGGTGTATTGTGTGGAGAGGAAAATTTAGGGTTGATTTGCAAGCTACATGCAAAATTTAGGGTTTATTTACAAGCTACATGAAAAATTTAGGGTTGATTTACAAGCTACATGCTAAAATAAGACGTGTGAAAACCACATCAATGATGTATCAGTAGGACTGAACCTGGAACTACATGATTGTAAAGCAAACTTTTTAACCAAGCAATCAGATCAATTATTGATTTCAAACTCTGGCACAAAGCCAGCAATTTTGGAGGAGGGGGTATTACTTCATCCCCCACCCCCACCCCATCCCAGTGCTTAACTGGTACTTATTTTTATCAACTCTGAAAGGATGAAAGGTAAAGTCGACCTCAACAGATTTTGAACTCAAAACATAAAGATGGATGAAATGCTGTTAAGCATTTGGCCAGGCATGTTAATGATTCTGCCAGATCACTGCCAACCAAAACAATAATTAACCACTGTAATTATTCATTATTGCATTTGTTTGTAGTGCACAATTCATAATTTTAGTGGTATAATAACAAATAAAGAATGAGAATAAAACTCTCATTAGTTTTATTAGTATTAATTTAAACCCTCAGAGTTTTGCTTTTTCTTAATTTTCATTTACCCCTTTAGCATTTAAACTGGCCATATCCAGTCCAAATATTCTACATCATCATCATCATCATCGTCGTTTAACATCCGCTTTCCATGCTAGCATGGGTTGGACGATTTGACTGAGGACTGGTGAAACCAGATGGCTACACCAGGCTCCAATTTGATTTGGCAGAGTTTCTACAGCTGGATGCCCTTCCTAACACCAACCACTCCGAGAGTGTAGCGGGTGCTTTTACGTGCCACCGGCACGAAGGCCAGTCAGACGGTACTGGCAACGGCCACGCTCAAAATGGTGTATTTTACGTGCAACCCACACAGGAGCCAGTTCGGCGGCACTGGCAATGATCTCGCTCAAATGTTTTTACACATGCCATCTGGCACAAGTGCCAGGAAGGCGATGCTGGGCACAGGTGCCATGATGATTTCGCTTTTGCTTGCCCCAACAGGTTTTCGCAAGCCGAGTTTCGTGTCCAATGAAGGAGACGACATTGGCATGGGTGCCAGTCATCGAATTTAATTCGATTTCGATTTCACCTCTTTTATATTTGAACTTGCTAGATCTGACATCTCACACATATCCTACAAAAAATAACCATTGAAATCTGAAAGCTATGAGATAATGCATGATTAATTACAAAAGAATGTGAATAAATAAGCATTACATTTGACAAATTAATCTGAATGCTAAAAGGTTTAGTATGTAATTGTCCAGAAGTCTATTATCTAGGAGCAGTTGTCCTAGATTGGTCACTTGGCACAGAAAAGCACAAACATGATGATGATGATAATAACTACTGAGCTGCACTCAAACTGAAGGTGACTTCTCCTTTCTTCTTTCAGGTGCTTGATAAAATACAATACCAGATAAGTATTGATGTTCATTTAATCAACTATTCCCATCCCTCAAAATTTATGGCCTTATGCTAATATTAGGGATCACTTTAATATAACAAGCTGGCAGAATCATTAGCACACCAGGCAAAATGCTTAGCAGCATTTCATCCATTTTTATGTTCTGAGTTCAAACTCTGTCAAGGTCGACTTTGCCTTTCTACCTTTTGGGGTCATTAAAATGAGAACCAGTTGAACACTGTTGTTGTTGTTGTTATGATGGTAATGTGGATAAGGATGATGATGTTCTTTATTCTTTTCTTTATTGACAGATCCAAAAAAAAAGATGAAAAAGACAAAAAACAAAGGCAAAGGAAATTTCCAGTTGATACTAATTAAATAAACCAATAAACAGGATTAGAATAGAAGAATAGGAAACAGAAAAGAAACTGTTACTGATTATGATGATTGTTGTGATGGTGGGTAGTGGTACAGGCCAGTTCAGATCAAGCAGTTCATGTAGCCAAAGATACTCTATCCATAATCATTTCATCTTTAATTTCATACACAGTGTTACTTGTTTTTTTTTTTTTGAGATAGTATTTTGTAATATAAGGGAAAAGTTGCTGTTATTTCTAGTAGGTCTAGCAACCCTCTAGAGTCTTTCTCAACAGTTTTGTGGTCATGATAGTGATGATGACGACGACAATGGTGATGGTGGTAGTGAGAAGTTGGAGGAGGATGGTGATGATTATGACAATGATTATGATGATGATGATGAGGAGGAAGAGGACGAGGAGGACGAAGACGATGATGACTTGTAAGACACCAAGCTGATTAACTCTTATTAGCAACATCAGCTGTACTTGGGCTCCTACTTATTCATTACAATGTAGATATTCCCAGGCAATCTAGACCAACAGTTGTTGCAATGTATAGCTATACAAATTCCAGTCTATATAAACACCAGTTGCAATCAAGCTGGCTGTTCTCGTATCTCTGATCCACTTGTCTCCTCAGCTTTTGTTGCATCTAAACCCCTTGGCCCTGTACTACCCACTATTCTCAGTCCTTCTACCCACAAACATCTGGAATTTTCACCCTGCTCATGTTTTACTTGCAACAGTTTAAATCAATGACTCTCAACATGTACAGGGGTTCGTGTTAGGAAGGACATCCAGCTGTAGAAACCATGTCAAATCAGACTGCAGTCTGATGCAACTCACCAGCCTGCCAGCTCTGGTCAAACTGTCTGACCCATGCCAGCATGGACAATGGACTTTGGGACACAGAATTGTGAAAACCTTTTTTTCACAGCCAATATACTACACCTATTCTCAGCCTAGCCAAACCAATCCCTCCAGCCAAGCATACTGTGTGAAAACTGTTTGCTATAGTATATTGCTATTCTAATGCTCTAGTGTGGATGTTTTGTTAAGTAAAGGATATAATTATGAGATATTAAAAACAAAGTTTTTTCCAACCACTGTTGGGGCACACATTTTTCTAGGAAGTTATAGCAAGGCCTGGGGGAAAATAGGTTGGGAGATGCTGGTTTAAATGGAACCTTAAGAACAAGGTCACTGATCTTGAAGGGCCTACAAAGGTGATGAGCACTGCCTTGTCTAGACTCAATGAGAAAAGAGATATATCTATTGCTAAACCTACACACATGTTGCAATATACACCTTTACTCATTATAATCTAAACATACAGCCATTGCAATCTAGATCTACATAGAAGTAATCTAAATCTAAATATTGCAACCTAGACCCAGATATGCTGCAATTTATACCTACACATTAAGCAGTAAGCTGGCAAAATCATTAGCATGTCAAGTAAAAGGCTCAGTGGTATTTCATCTGTCTTTATATTCAGAGTTCAAATTCTGTTGAGGTTAACTTTGCCTTTCATCATTTCAAGGTCAATAAAATTAATTACTAGCTGAGCACTGGGGTTGATGTAACCGACTATCCCCATTCCCCGAATTTCAGGCCTTGTGCCAATAGCAGAAAGAAATTTATACTTACACATTAAAATCTAAACCCATACATACCATAATCAAGATCTATATCTATAGCATTCTTAGCCTATTCCTGTAAAATAAAACCATGTTTTCATGTTGCATTTAAAACACACATCTGTACCTAAAACTTTTGTAATCAAGATCAACATGTGTTGCAATCTCAACATGACTTTCTGTAATCTAATCCTTCTACAGTATTCTGTTACTACTGGAGTTCAAACCCTGGTCCCCCACATTTACAGCTGAAGGTATTTCTGTAGATTATTGAAGAGGATTTCCAAGTGTGACCAACTGAAACTGAATATTATCCAATCATCTTGTTCTTCATGAAATCGGTCCTGTCAAGAAAGCCTTTCCTGTGCACTTTGTGTGTTAGTGGAACACCAGAGACAAGTGAAGTTTAAGTATCTTGAGGCTGTGTTCTTGAATGATGGGAAGTAGGAGGTTGAATTGGATGCTAGAGTAGCAGGTGCGGGCATAGAAATGCACCAGCTTCAGCATTCAGTCCTCAGAAGAGGAGAGATTGGCATAAAAGCCAAACTCACTATCTTCAATTTGGTTTTCATGCCTTTCCTCACCTATGGTCATGAATGTTAGGTAATGACAGAAAGAGTATGATTGTGAAGAAGAGTGGCTGAAATAGGGTTCCTCCAAAGGGTCTCTATTCAACAGGGTGCAGAACTCTCAGTCTCTCTACATTGTGCTACTTACCTACTTTTTAATTGCAATTGATAAAAACAAAAATTTGAAGTCCATATTCCAGAAATGGAAGATGTAGAAAGAGAAAACACTTTCAACCCTTTAGCACTTAAACCTGCCATATCCAGCTCAAATATGCTACCTGTTTTATTTTCAAACCAGCCTATCACACCTACCCTTCATTGTTATTCTAAGAAAAAAGTAACCACATCACTGAAATCTTAAAGCTACGAGATAATGCATGATTAATTTAAAATACTGAGAATAAATAAGCATTACACTTAACAGTAATCTGAATGCTAAAGGATTAAGAGTGTCAAAGATTTTCCTCTGGAGCTTGTATTTTCTTTATAGGAATAAAACAAGGATGTTGTGTACTTAAAGCGTAAAGAGATAGTGTGGTCATAGAAACCACAGCAATACAGTATTCTTTAGATATAGTGCCATAATGTATCAAGGACTGCATTATCCAATGTATTATTGTTTTTTTTAAAGCAAATGAAATTTTTTAATTTGACTGAGGTTTGTGGCAAATTAAGCAACTATTTTTTTGTTTCAGTCATTAGACTGCAACCATGCTGGGACACTACCTCCAAAGGTTTAGCCAGTATTTAATTTACATTTGGTACTTATTCTATCTGAACTGCTAAGTTAGGGGATATAAACAAACCAACACTGGTTGACAAATGCAAACATAAAAGCCATACACAGAGTTTCTTTCAATTTCTGCCTATCTAATTCACTCACAAGAGTTTGGTTAGCCTGGAGCTATACAGTAAGAGACAATAGTGTAAGGTACCATGCAGTGGGATTGAACCCACATCCACATTGTAGGGAAACAAACTTCTTAATACACAGCCACACCTGTTGAGTCTTCTTTATTTCCATCTCTTTATCAGTCTTGATTCAGATGGTCTTCTGGTCACCTTTAAATCATGCAATCAAGCCAACAGTGGAGCCTCTAAATGGTCATTCAACCTGCTAAAAATAACAAAGTTTCCTCAAATCACTCCACTTGGAAGAAGGTATGTTGAATAATATGAACCTGCACAAAGAAAAAAATATAGGACAGTCACAGCTGGAATGCCTTTCATCCTCAGTCTACTCAATCAAGGTTTACCTGGGATTAGACAGTTCCATAAGCCTCTAAATGGTTGCTTGCCAAAACAGGGTCAGCAAACTGTCATGTTTTATGGTCAAGCCTGTGTAGTGGAGACATCTGGTATTCTTGACCCCAGACAATATCCCTGCTTACTGCTATCAGGGCAGAGATTACTGTCTGCAAGTGTGAGTCTGAGTGCTGTTATAGCACATCTCTCATCATCCTCTGGGGGAACACCTTTTCCATTTTGTCTGCTGGACCCATGAGAAATATTTCTACATTATAAGAGGCAAGATTTTTCAAAATTAATTCAAATAAAGGCAGTGTCTTTCATTTATACAAAGAGGCAAGATTTTTTTTTTTTTAACTGGCTGGTAGTAGTAGTAGTCAGTCTTGGTAGTTTCAGTATCTGCTTCTTTCTATTTCTGCCTCCTCCCTCTACCACTGCATGCAAAATCCAATTTGTCAGTACTTAGGTAAGGTAGAAACAACATCTCCATTCCCTCATCCATGAAATAAACAAGGAAAGCTAAGCCATTGATTCTGTTTTTGATTTTGTGGTGCTAGAGATCAAATAGAACAATGGTGCACTTCACACTGGAAGCTTCAAAGTAGCATTAACACCTTGGTCAATAAATGCTTAACCATATTTCTGAACAAATTTTAAGTGCTTGAATAATATTTTCTAAAATAAAATTCAGATCACCAAGGGCCAATGGGTTTAAACTACTGACCCTATTTTATGTCTGATATCTATCAATTTGGTACCTTAACTGAAATCCTGTTAGACTTGGATTAGATTCTCAGCCAACTCACTGCATATGTTGAAGCTGAGCCATATCAATATCACAAGTCTGAGAGAACTTCAAAAATCATGGGCAGACATGCCTCTCCTTATAAAACAAAAAAAAATTGCATTTATCTATTTATTCCTATACATTTTACATGAAATAATTCAGTCCTTACACTGTAAACCAACAAACTGTTTTTATATATCTAGTGACATGCAAGATAAACCCAATGCCCTGCACAGAAGGATCAAACTCACAATTTTTCAGCCACTATATTGGTACAATTTTTTTCAAGTATGATAAATAGTAAGATATTGTTGCTGGAATTCACTGGCAGAAGAATGGAAAAGAACAAGAGCAAAATTTAAAAAAACACAACTAAGTCTGTGAAACATTTCCAAAGAGTTTATTATTCACATGAAAAGATAGTTCCACGAGAGCTGTCCCAACCCATACCTATATCGTACCTTTGATGTCCATCCTTTCTACCTACCAATCTTCCAAATTCCCTCCTGACTATAAGCTAGAAAATAAGGCAAAGAGTATGGTTGTATTTGAGGAAAAACACTCACACACAAAGTCATTCAATCCATCTCAACAGACGAAAGAGAACATGTAAAAGTCACATACACACAGTAAACTCTAAACAACAAATCTGTGATTACAATTTAATCTGGCAAGAAGCCTTTCCTTGCAAGCATAAGTTGAGTATTTTGCTCCAAGGAGACAATACATTGATAGTGAATTCTGGACTGGTGACATGAGCATGGTTTCTGAAATTGTCTAAGTATTTCTCATATAGGCAAAAAGCCTTACATCTATGGAGTTAAGGTAATTGAAAATATATGACGTTCATGCTTATCCCAACGTTAGTGCTATATGGGATACTAAATCAGGTTGAAGACAATAGGTTTACCAATAACTTACCTCTCCCAGAGTGGTCATCACCACAGTACAAGGAAATAGGGATGAGAAGTAGTAACATTCATGCATTGAGGAATTACTCTCAGATGTTACTAATTATAGTTCAGTAAAAGGTCAATTAAATGACGGTTGTAAAACTGACTTTAATCTATAATTTTACTGATATATAGATATTTTTCTTTCCATCAACATCAGAAAGTGCTATACACATTAACAGGCATTTTGTACATAGGCACAAGGCCAGGTGAATGGTAAACTGTGATGTTCACATATCTCGAGTGAAGTGAAATGGCAACCATGTTGTATTAAAACAATTGCAAACTTGCTTAAGAGTAGTTCACACTGATATTCAAGTCAAAGTGCCACAATTGGAAGGGTGGCAAAAGTCAATAAGATCAACCCTGGAAGGATGAAAGGCAAAGCTGAAACAGCAAGATAATCAACTAAGAAAACAGCAATGCAACTTAATACCACAATGGTCTGATGCTCAACCAATTCTGCTAATCCACTGCCATAAATAATGATAATGAACTCTAATGTAAGCACAAGGTCACTAATTTGAGGGAAGGAATAATAGCTGATTAAATTGACTCCAGAAGGATAAAAGTTAAAGCTGAGTCAGCAGAACATAAGAGGGACATAACTAAATACTGCAAAGCACACTGCCTGTCACCCTACGGATTCTTCCAATCCACTGCCCTATAAACAATAAGAGATCTATAAGAGATTATGTGACAATTCAGAGGCAAGCAATATTTCTTCCTTACCTAGTTACAAATTTAAATTCTATGACTGAACAAACATGCACCAGTAAATATGAAACTGGATAAGTGTCTTTTGTAACAAGTATGCACTTTGAATGCAGACATGCATGTGCATCAAATGCAGAGTTGTGCCATTATTATGCAGTGTTGTGAAAGTACAAATTCAATACATATATATATATGGCTAAAATGTCCAGATTTCCAGAAACAGCCAACCTCATGGACAACATATAGTAAAGGAAGCTTTTGTGTGTGTGTGTGTATGTATATATATCTTACCCAAGATATGCTGCATGGCTGCAGCACCCCAACAGCCCCTAAGGAGTTAAGGGACTTAACACACATATATATATATATATATTTAATCCTTTATATTGAACACTCAATATTTCATCTATTCAATACTTTATTTCATTGTACCATCTATTTTTATTTTATATTATATATTGTATATTCCATATTCTATACCCCACATTGGTTTTGCAGGAATATAAATAAAACATAAAAAACAGACAGTGTTGGAACTCTTTTAAACAAAATAATATATATATACATATACATACACACACACGGAAAAAAAAATCAAAATGAGGGATGGAAATTCTTTTATCAGCCATAGAGACCAGGCTACAGCATTGTTTCAACACGATTGCACCAAAACTGCATTTATCTGCTTCCCATACCTGATATGTGTATTTCTATGTATATTTATCCTCTTCTGTTGTTTTGAAGTTTTGATTTTTCTCTAATGTTCGTGTTGCACACAGCCTCAACATTTTTTCATGTGTATGCACACATGAGCAGTGGCATTAATCATCAGCTTTGAATAAATAAATTCTTCTACATATATTGAGGAAATTTTCTCTGTATATATTTGAATCCATCATTACACTGAGTTTTCTATTGTTATTACGTTCTTTAGACTGTAAAGAATATCAAAACAACTGGAAACTTCAGTGATGAACTGGAATCATAATTTTCAGTACTCTTGTTTCCAATCATTTGTACACACACACACATACATATAATGTGCATGTATGTTTATGTTCTTATAAAAGGTATACATTGTTTCCAGTGAAAGCATGAAGGGATAGTTAATATTCATTGACTGATGCTCAATGAAGCTCATAGTTACGTTTTTACAAAACAAGTTGTATGGCTAACACTTTTGAAGCCTCTATTCACCTCTGCCCAGTTCACCCAATAAGTTTAAACAAGATTCTGAAATTGAAATTGTCTTGCTACTACCTATGCTTGTCTTTTTCTTACAAGAGATCTTGTACTGAACAATATAAAGATTCCACATTATTCTGGAGTTCCTATATAAGCCTACCATGCATATATAACATTATCTACACATCCTTTATATACACCCATATACTGACCTCATCTGCTTTACAATGAGAAATAAACATATTTCTTTTAAAGCTGTGAAAATCTACATTTGTTAACTTTACATAACTGAGGACTTCTTTAAAAATGTAATTGTCTTTGTTTTTAATATTTATATGTGACTGCGCATTTAGGTTTGTTTTTCCATGCTAGCATAGGTTGGATAAGGATGTATTTGAGGTAGGATTTTATAGCTGAATACTTTTTACCTGTTTTGCAAGTAAGGAATTATTTTCTTTTTATCCCACAGGCTTTAGAAAGTGCAGAGAAACTGGTTATGTCAAAGGATTGTAAATATTATTCACTGTTTTACACAAATAAAGTCATGGGATGGCTATGTTCTAGCATATTCACACATACACACACACACACACACAATGGACTTCAGTTTCCATCCACCAAAATTAACTTAAAATGCATTGGTCAGCCCTAGGATATAGTAGAAGACACTAGCCTAAGATACCGCACATTGAGGCTGAACTCAAAACAATATGGTTGCAAAGCAAACTTCTTAACCACACAGCCAAGCCTGTGCCTATATATATAACATATATATCAGCAGTTATTAACTACATCACATGAAGCAATGAAACATGAAATGGATACAAAGGTGAGAGAAGAGAGAATGAGTTGTCGTTCTTTTTCTTTCTTGTTTCACCAAACACCGGTTGTTTGTATCAATAAAGGAAGCAGTGTTACCAAAGAATGGACACAGGAGAAAAAAATATGAGTGAGAAGTGGATATAATGTCATCATTTAGATGATGTAACTAAATAATATAAATGTAGAGTTTAGTAGATGAAATTCAAACTAAGGTTCATGTAACATTAGAACTACACATTACCAGCAGCATTATTGAACACACACAAACACAACAGGTATATTTGTTGGAGGACTGATAATCACATAATGATGAGATCATGTACATATATCCCAACACACAAACATACACACACCACTTTTTGATCAATTATGGGCATAGTTTTGAACCAGCCTACACACTGACTGCATCTCCAGTCTCACAGCAGGATAACATCAATCGGTCAACTTGATGCCATGATATTGGCCAACTTGGTTAATAAGACCAGCTATGTCTGGTGCACAATGTGACTATATATTCTGGGGATAAGCAATATGACCGAAAGTGTACTGTAACAGACAGGAGGAGGGTATTAACTATTTCATGTCTGATTGTTTTTTAAGACAAATAGCACAGCAAGAGAGGAAGAGGTATTAAAATTATCACCATCATTATTACACCAGACTCATCAAAGTAGGAGTATTTCTGTAAAGAGGATATGTGATGTTACTTTACTAAAAAGCTTGAGAAATGAAAGAAAGTCATAATTAATTAGCATGTTGTTACTTCCACTAATTGAAAGATTACAGAAGTAACATATACAGTCAAAGGTGTGTATGAATGTATTTATGTGTGTATATGTATGTATGAGTGTGAGTGCATATATATATGTATGTATAATGAAGAGAGAGTGAAGAAGAGAAAGAGAAACAAAACTAAAAGGAGGGACACTAGCAATTTTTTAAATAGACAAATGGTGGCTGGAAAGGAATCAATGTTTGGAATAAAAAGTGAAAAAAAGGGGAGTATCGGGGAGAGAGAGAGAGAGAGTGTGTGTATGTGTGTGTGTGTGCGTGCGTGCATGCGTGTGTATTCTGTCTCTAACTGTTGGTGTAAGTGGAAGAATGGACAGCTTCTCTGGGTACTGTATATTGACGGCAATTCAGTATCAGCTCCTGAAATGACAACAAGGAAGTGAAATCTTCATGAATAGATGAGCAATCTTCAATTTGGCAACAGACTTTTATAAAATACAATTTCCACATTTGTTCTACATCCAAAAGTCCTCTACACTTGGTTAACCTAATAGATCTACAAATATTGATCAGATTCAATTCTTTCTATCATTAATTTCAATCAAGGGTTTACACACATTTGTTAATACAAATCAAGATCATTAGCTGAAGCAATACAAAGACTCAGGCTTGAAAGCTGTTCAAGTCAAAGAAATTTTGCATAATAGACCACAAGTGTGTTGCCAAGTTTTAAACATTTTGGAAACAGATATGGGAGATTTCTACCTTGCTTTTAAGGCAGGTAAAAGTAGAACAGTAAAGTAGAATAATCAAAAATCAATACTACTTTATCTAAAACACAAACAAGTATTTATAGTTATGTACAGAATCCTTTACTGTTCAATCCATATATTATTATTTTTTTTAAAATTTAATTTTATACTGATGCAATTTTATCTATTTGCTTGTATTCTTATAGACATATACAATTTTTAAGGAATAAAAAGTTGGAAGTTTCTCAGACTAAATCTTCAACTGAGGAATTTATTCGGGGTTAAAATTTGAAGGAATTAAATCACATGTCTTAAAATGGTGATATCTTTTGATTAACCTGAAACAATTTTGACATAGTGTTCAAAACATGATTATATTAATCTCAAAAACATTTTAGAGGGTGACAAATTTGAACTTGGTATATTATTGCTATCTATCTGGTTAACCCCTGTGAGACTCAGGACAATGAGATACCAAGCTAATTAGAATACAACATTCAAATCAATGTTCTACAGATTCGGTTATCCCGATTACCCTGAAAATTCTTGAACATTGTATTAGAGTGAACAATAAAAGAGGCCATCATCAAATAGCATCAATGTTTTTAGAAGTCAACAGGGAACAGTCATTGTAACTTCACATTTTCTAGTTCCTTTGACTTTTAAGTCATTCTGGAGCTTTGCAAAACACATTTTACAGGTTAATTATGGTCTAACCAAATGTAGTATTAGCTTTTATGAACCTGCTGACTTTACAATGGATCCAGATAAACAGTGATAACAGACTGGTTAGTGGTGAGTGCACAATATCTCTTAAAGAACTGCAGTATTGTTTTAATAAAGTAAAATTGGTGTGTAGCATCTATTCATAGCTTTTAACTTAGTGCTACCAGATGTACATTTAAATGCAACACAATCTTTAAGCCTTTACATGGTATTATTATGGACACAACTTGTGACAGGTGGTGTAGAGTAGCAATAATTTACTCAGAATTATTTCACTGACTTTGCTGACATGAGACAGGAATGTCATAAACATCAGAACTACTCATTTTCAATCCTTTATAACATGTGACTTTTTTTTTAATCCTGAAGTTGGTTCAGTGGTTTTTGGAAAATGCTGAACATCACGACTTCACATTTCCTAGTCCCTTTGTCCTTTAAGTCATTCTGGAGCTTTGCAAAACACATTTCACAGGTTAATTATGATCTAACCAAATGCAGTATTAGCTTTTATGAACCTGCTGACTTTACAATGGATCCAGATAGACAGTGATAACAGTGGTAAGTGCACAATATCTCTTAAATTGAGTACACAGGGGATATCAAATAGACCTATGCAAGGAATATAACTAATACACATATAGATAAAACTAAGAACTTTCATAGTTGCAATGAAGCAACTGGGTAAAAGCCATCCAAACAAATGAGATTTAGACTGAAACAGCCCATGGGACTATGTATAAAATGTTATCTTGTACATCTTTCTAACTGATTGACATTCAAACAGCTCAAACTTCTATTTGAATGCACTAATTGCAATAAATAAATAAATAAAAATTAAAATAGATAAAACAAAATACATGGATCAGAATTTCCAACAGCAAAGCAGCATATAGTATGTATGCAGAAATATGTGTGCATGTATGCATATATATACATATATAAATATATACATACACACACATATACATACAGCTAAAGTGCAGATTAAAAACTGGTGGGCAGGTGTCTATTATTTTTAATATTTGGCTTAGAAGTTCCATGTTAAAAGTTTTTGTGGCTTGTGATTTACTTAAAGGAATTTCATATTACAAATATTTGATGGGCAGGTAGGGTTTGGACAGTCAAACATTTAAAGGGTATTTTTCAAGCTATACAAAAGGATCTAAAATTAAATTTAAAAAAAAAAACAACTAATATACAGAAATCTGATCCATGCATTTATTAGTTAAAAATTTTTTTTTCTTTTTTTCTTTCTTTTTAGTCAATCCACAAATCAAACCTCGACCGATTGGATCCAGATTTTCTGCTTTTGGATCTTGAGCCTGATCTGGAACGTGAAGACGACCTAGAGCGGGAACGCCGTCTTTTTCTAGAGTGCTGCCTCTCAGTTGAGCGGGACCTGTTATAGACCATGTAGATGTTATAGTTACGTAGTCACAGCACACACACAACACATACACACACAAAAATATATGGAAACATTCAAAAGGAAACGCAGTTTAACCCTTTAAGGATAGCCATAGTTTAATTTCTGACACTTAGGACCAGACTCTTTATTCTTGCACATATTCAAACCGAACATCAATTACATCAATGTTAACAATCTGGAAGGAACTGCAGAGATTACAGGCAGTTCCCCCTCTGACTCACTGATTAATTTACAAAATATAAAGAACTTAGTCTTAAGACATGGTTCATTGTCATGGTACATTACAAAAACAACAATAGAAAATAATACCTCTCTTAAACAATTTAAAAAAATGTACACCTCAACAACTGCATTAAAGATGGTGAAATTGCAACCATCATTGAAGTAGTTTTTTTTTTTTCTTTATTATTATTATTGAAGATTTTAGTCTGGTAGAAACAAACAAAACATTTGTTTATTATACCAGTGAGCTATATTACCTCCATATAAATATGCCCATGAGAGAGCCTTTACATGGCCACTTGACATACTAGAAACATCAGTCAAATCTTCCACCAATCAAACCCCTATTGTCTTAAAAGGGGAAGGATATACACTGCTTTGGAGGAAAAAAGTGGGGTTAAATAGGCTGGCTGGATTGGCAACATGTAATAATTTATATAACTAACCAAACAAATCTATTCAGAGACACGAATTATCATTGTTTATATTGCTTAAATTGACTCATGTTGATGTATTGTACAAGTCTTCTTAACCATGGCTATCCTTTAAAGATTAATTAAGTAATACTGGTAATAAACAAATACCACTAACAAACAAGTGATATAAATAACAGTAACAAAATAGTTATACATTTCTGAAATTACATCAAAAACTAGAATTTAAAATATAACAAAAACAAGCAAAACTGTCTCAATGAAAAAAAAATGCTTTAAACAGCTGTAAAACATTGAGTTTAAGTATGTGCATACACAAATTTTATATATATATATATTATATATTATATTATATATTGTATATTCCATATTCTATACCCCACATTAGTTCTGCAGGAATATAAATAAAACATAAAAAACAGACAGTGTTGGAACTCTTTTAAGCAAAATAATATATTCCTCTATACACAATCATACAAAAAAATCCACCTTTTTTTGTATTTATTTTTACTCGCATATATATATATATATATATATATAGTAGGGTCTCCATATGTGAACATAATTTGTTCTAGAGTCATATTTGTCAACCAAATTATTCAATACATGAGTAACTGAAATACATATAAATAGAGATAATCTTTCTAAGTCAAACCCAAACATCACACAAAAGCATAAATGATGTTTTATTTATCCATTCTGATCCAAGATTATGTTTTTAGTAAGACATATGAGAAATATTTTCTTTAAAAAATATGAACATCTGTAAGCTACATGAAATGCATGCATGCATTAGTCTACGAGTGGTTTGCAGTTCAAATTTCAGCTCATTGGCTGAATAAAATTTTTTTCAGAAAAACTGTTCGCCATACAAGTTGTAGATTTCACTTATACTCTCCTAGCATGTAAATACATGCATAGTCTACTCTTAGTTCAAGTTTCAGTTTATGCGGAGTTTCATTTTCTTCAGAAAAACCATTTGTTATTTAATTTGTTTGTTTAGAGAACTGTTCATATACAGGTACCCCAGTGTGTGTGTGTGTGTGTGTGTGTACATACACACACACACACCACATACATAATTTTACAGCTGAATAAAGTATACATTACATTCTCTCTCACACACATACATAAAGTGAATATGTTTACAGTTTTAAAAGATTTTATAAGAAACTCTATATTAAATACCTCAAGAGAACCAAGTATCACAATGAAATACATGTAATTAAAAAAGTAGAATGTGCAATAAGAATAAGACTTGACTGTGTTCAATAAATTACTTATTGGCAGAAGATAGTAGTAACTAATGCTGTCAACACAAAGATAATGATTACAAGCAGGTTGGACTGGAAGGAAACAATGATTGTTTAAGGAGTGGTACATAATTCTTCAGAGTAATAGTATATGTCAGATCAAAACTTCAGTTTAATAAGTGTGGGAATGGGACCAAGACAATAAATTGGAGAAACAATGTGCATGAGCATGAGAAGGAATTTCCAGAAATGTGAACTCAAAAATAAGTGGTTAAGGTGCTGTTATTGCCTTAAAGGAACCATGGAGAGTGGAGTGAGCTGAAGAAGTTTTGATTGATGTGTTGTTAAATGGATGAACTACCTACACAAGTGTTATACATTAAAACTGAGTTAATGCTATTTTCTTAAGTCATCTCTCACTTTTCTCATGCATACAAACAGAGCAGATTAGAAAAAATAGTTAACCATAAAGAATGAAAAGCACCAACAATACATAAAGGAGTTTGGATTTGAAGATTTCTGAAATTCATGTAGAAATGAAACTAAGGATATAAGACAGATTTTAAGATATCATGAAGGAAAGAAAAATGGCATTGGATATATAAAGAAAATAGCAAATGAGATCCATACTATTCTCCAATTGAGAAAAATGCAAACAGCAATGGAAGAGTCTAAGGAAGCTAGCTTAACTCCTATTTAAAGGATGACATATTTTACATTTTACATTAGAATTTATGGAATATTAATATTTAACAACAAGGGTTAGAAGTAGACACCTCATCAACTGTGATTTTATGGATTTTAACAAAAAAAAAAAAAAAAAAAAAAAAAAGTTTGACTTGTTGATAAAGATAGAAATTTTCAATCAAATTTTAAGGAGCAGCAGGTTTCCAATATTAAATCTTACAATAACAGGACTAATAAACACAAATCCATGTTGTCTGAAGGTTAATGCAACAAGATTTCATCAAACTTAAGAGGCCAAATTTAAAGAAGAAATAATAGTTGAGTAAAAGAGAATCAAATATTGATTTTATAGTCAATTAATGAGCAGATGTTGAGTACTGAACAACTGCTTGTCTCAGAACCAATAAAAGTAACATGCTGTAAAACAGCCGATTTTGTTAGAGTGAGCACACTCACATAATAGATCTATCTACTCAGAGTTAATAAACTCCATCCAGTAGCAACAAAGATATCAACAATAGGTTTTGGTCATATTGGGAGTTTCTGTGTGATCATGTGATAATAGCAGTAGAGTTGCTCTCAAATCACACTGTCTTAATAAGAAAGAACATAGTGAAGAATGTAGACAGAGATGGTCATAGCTGGATCACCTTTAATTATAAGGTTGCTCAAAAAGTGCTAACTTGAAACTAAACAATAACAATAGATCTTAAGATAAAAATAATTTACTGAAAAAAAAAAAAGCCTAATCTTCCTCTAAATTTACACATATTTTTAATTTAACATTCTGGAACAAAAACAAGTGTTTAGAGTTTAACAACATTGAACAATAAAAAATGTAATGTCAGTTATAAACACATACACAAATACATACAAACATATATATGCATGTGTGTCTTCAAACATTAAAAGCACACAGTACTCACCAATAATTGAAATAAAAGGGGAGGAAAACAAAGAGCAAGAAGGAAAGCAACAACCAGTTATATATAGAAATGCATGAACAGGCAATGATAATACTACAATAATTTGGAAATAAATCAGAGCTTAGAAAGTGTTCTTAACATCTAATCTTACAGATTGCTAAATTGTAAATAAACAGGGACAGCTGTTATTTTAAGTGTGTGTATTGGGTACCATACACACATCTATGTGTACATATATATATATACACACACACATAGATATGATCAATGGCAGAATCATTAGAGCATCAGAAAAAATGCTTTCAATATTTGTTAAAGTTCTTTACATTCTACATTTAAATTTCACCAAATAAATTCTATCTTTCAGTATATAGGCACCAGTCTCTATTATGTACTGACAGCAAGTTACCTGAATGAAGTTAAAGACAACATCAGACTACTGATGTTGTCTTTAACTTCATTCAGGTAACTCCTGCGACAATATTGGTACCAAGCTGTACTGGCCCTTGTCTTTCCTTTGGACAATATCAGTGATATGGAGAGGGACGACCAGTTGCAGAGACAACTGCTGGTCTTCCTTACAATCTTGCCCAGGCCTGTACTCTTGAAAACACACACTTATGTTACTTCACTGCATTCTATCAATGGAGGCTGAAGCAAGACATTCCAGATTCAGGTTCTTGGTCTTATAAAACATACAAATACCAAAGAAGAGAGGATATACTAATCAGAAGTGATTACATTATGTCAAATTGTAGTACTTACATATGTCTATTACTTAACATTGATTTTACATATAACCTTTTTTTCATTCTCAAACTATTATAAATATTCTCATGTTTTATAGTTTAGAAATGAACTTCAATTGTTAGAGTATCTTTATTTGCAACAGACACATAACATGGAGACAGCATTCGTGTACTATATGCATCACTCTCCTTATTGTTTAACATCAAGCCCACTCATAAGCAGACCTATAATCAAAGATGTTCCAAATGTGAACATCCTGTCCTTTATCCAGACAGTATACCTAACTCAAAGTATCCTACAGGGTAGAATGCAATTTGGGATTTGGCTGCTATATCTATTTAGCTCTCATCCCTCTCCATGCTCTAAAACTATAGCAGAAGTCACATTTGCCATTATAAGCTAACAAACATTCAGGTATTATAAATTACTAACAATGCTATCTGTTGATTCTTGGAGTATGTTTACAGCTAATTAGCCTGATACCAGGAAACCAAGTTCTATGTGTTCAATGGTCAGCAATTTAACAGCCACTCCACCCACCTTTACAGTGTATGAGGTGAGTGTGTGAGCATCCAGTGGATTCATTATTTATTTGCTGTGTTTGGAGGAAGAAGTGATGTCCATGACCTTTGCAGGCTCCCTGAGACTAATGAGCTTCATGTCTTTATTGTTCTATTTAGACTACTGCAGATCAACAACATCTGCAGGAAATACATGGGCAGAGAGAAGATTCTTGAAGGCTGATGTCCTAAAAAGGAAGGACTGAGCATAGAGGTTAATGTGTAGTTGGAAGGGAGGTTAAATGTGTAACAAGGGTGATGAGATACGGAGGGATGAGTGGGTTGGGGTGCCTGAGTGGCAGAGGTACAAGACAAACCAGCTCTGAAGAACAGAGTAGTGATAGAAGAGACAGACAGAGGAGAGAGAGTATGCCTGTGCACTAGAGGTTGGAATGTGTTTGTGAATGATTGAATGCAAATCAGTTAAGTGGCCTGACCAAAAATAAAATCTGTCAAAGAGCTGAAGAACCAAGAGAGAAGTCAACAGCCAACCATACTTGAGGAATATATGGATGCACCAAGGTGTTTGGCTATTAAAATAGACATTGTTGTACAACTAAGACTTCCTTGGGAATGTATATTTTGGATGGATGTATCGATGGACTGGATCAAGAAGAATCAAGTTTTGGCTACGCAAATGTTTCAATGTCAGTTCTGAGATACAAACTGCTGATTAATTTTAGCATCAATTTGTCCAGCTGTGACAATTTTGAAGTCACACACATACTAATTACAACTTAACTTAGGATATATACACAACAGACGGTGCAAAAATAAAGTTGTATGTTGCTGGTAGATATTTAAGAACCAATATACTGGAGCGAGAATGTACAACAGGAGGTGGTGGATGATTGAACCAGTAGAGAATTAGACCACATATCATATGGTTCTGGAGCTGATAAAAAAAGTACTGGACAAAATCCTTAAAAGGGATGCAGAAGCAACATGTCTAAGAATGAGCCAACAAAAGAGCCCTTTCCTAGTTGCTGGACTTGCTAGAAATAGCAGTGAAGTCTACCTCAAATCACACACTAACATCTTGAAAAAATGACAATTTAGTCTTAGATATACTGTCTGAATAGAAGTTTGAGATAGTCACAGCAGAAATGTATGACCATAGATCTGTCTGTCCTATAAATTCGCACTTGGAGTTAAATAACCCAATGATTGAATCAAGGTAAAGCAATAAAAAAAATATCAGAATTTGAACCAAATATCACAGTCTGTTTTAACTAGCCAAAACTGGAATGTTTCAATAACAAAATATTAAAGAAATCAAAGCGTTCACTTTAATCAGCCACCCAATAGCAGCTTTCCACTGGTTTTCCTCATAAAGATATAAGCTATAGATGGAATAAAAGATGTTTAACACTGATAACAAGACAAAGTGTATTTGTGTGTGAGTAATATCTTTTTTTTTACAACACTATTGTTAATTCTAGGTGCTTCAAATACCACATTTTTAGGGAAGAAACTGACAAAATTGAAAGCTTGGACAAGCTCTAAAGAGTCATTACATTTGAACAACATTACTACATGCATGCAACTATTATCTGGGGCAATTGCTGCAGAATTACTGACATTTAAATAATTTAAGCAAATTTAAATTATTTTTTTTTTACATCGAACATACTCCTTACCCTTAAAAAAGCTGAAAAAAATCCCCTTTTTTTGTTGCATATTGATATTTTAGGTTATAGAGAAACAAAACCGTTGTCACCACCATCAGTCAGCACACACCTTTTTCAGGACTTATAAAAGAGACATTTTGCTTTGTGCATTTGTATAGATATGGGTGTACACAAATGTTTAAAAGTTAGAAACTAGATATATTAAAAGAAAGAAAGACAGAAAGACAGCCACACACACACACACATAAAAAGAAAATTAATG
>NC_068984.1:84466236-84483243 GCF_001194135.2 Octopus bimaculoides
CTAAACACAGCTATATTTTTTTTAGAATAACAGGGAGAGCCAGTTCACATGGCACCCACCCAAAAGATTGCATAATTATATTTTGTCTTCAATATTTTTTCTTATTCTTTGTTTTTTTTTTTTGTATTTTTTTTTTTACCCATTTTACCAGTTACCTGGACCTGGAGCCTGAACAGTTTCTCCTATGTGGCTGCCTCTTCTTCTTCTCATCTGACTGCCCTCTCTCTGATTCAATTTGTTGGTCTGAGGTGGCGCTGGATACTGAGGAAGACCGTGATCGAGATCTGGAAATGGACCGAGATTGCGAGCGCTGTGAGCTGGATCGTGATGAACGACTGGAAGATGAAGAAGGACTGCGAGAGTAGGACCGAGAACGACTCCGTGATCGGCTGCCTGAACCGGATGATGAACTGTAGCTGGATGCTGACTGAGAGGAAGACCGAGATGAACTAGACCGGGAACGAGATTTACGACTTTTTGATTTGTCATTCTCTTCTTCAGAGTCAACCAGTTTATATTTAGATAAATCACCATCTTCATCATCATCTTCCTCATCCTCCTGTTGAAGATATTAAATAAAATTAAATAAATGAGAACAATGGAGCAAAGGTAGGTGTAATGATGTGGGGAAAAATTGATGGAGCAAACAGTAGATAGGTAGAGTGTACAGGAGATAGATGATGGGAAAATATGAGTGTAGTGGAGAGGGGATGAGTGGAGGAGAGAGCAGATGAGTGAAAAGGAGAGAGAGACAAGAGAAAATGAAAAGGAGATGGAGCAAGTCTGTCTCTAGCTTTCTCTCTAAACCTCTCCAACCTTCCTTGTCCTACTGGGGTAGCCAAGTATTGCCTCTATAGTAAGACAACTATCTCTGTCCCTCTATCATAGTTTAACCTCTCACCTGGGGCAAGAAAACATGCAACAAAGACAGAACATACAGGGCAAAGGTGGAGAGAGAAACAAGGAATAAGTAATAAAGATCAACGTTTATGTATGTGTGTTTGTGTACATGTACATGTGTTTATACTTGTACTTTTCCAAAATTACTATACTACAAGCAATGATGTTGCCATTTCCCCTATTGACAAATCATCCAATGGCTTTCAAACTTTAAAGACATATGGAATAATAGACCTCTTACTAGAAAAATAGATAAGAGTTAGGGACAAGAAAGGCATCTGGCTGTAAAAAATGCTTTAATAATAAATATTTTTCTAACCTATACAAAAACAGATATAAAAATAAACAAAACATATTATATATATACATGCGCGCGCACACACACACATTTATATATCATCATCATCATGTCGTGCTTGAGAAGAAGACCCATCAAGCCAGATTGCAATCGTGGCAGATACCGGTGTCGTGCTGGTGGCACGTAAAAGCACCTATTACACTCTCAGAGTGGTTGGCATTAGGAAGGGTATTCAGCCGTGGAAACCATGCCAAATCAGACTGGAGTCTGTTGCAGCTTGCCAGCCCTGGTCAAACCATCCAACCCATGCAAGCATGGATAACAGATACTAAATGATGATGATCATCATCATTGAAACTTGTGGCAGATTTTCTTGGGCTGGATGCTTTTCCTGACACCAACTATCATTGGCTTCGAAGTAAGGTAATACTTTTTCTGGTCCTTTAAACAGCAATCAGTTCAACAGTCAGGCAGGTTTTCACAGAACACTTTAAACAAACAACACCATTTTGTATGAATGGTGTCTTTGTTTGCAGTTAGTAAGAAAATGTCCAAAGAGGAAGTCAAAAATGCATCCACATACACCTAGGGCTAAAAATAAAAAAGAAAAACTACATAAAAACAATAAAAAGAGAGTGATATTTACCTCAGAGTCCAGTTTGTACTTTGATACATCACCACCTCCATCCTCATCTTCTTCATCCTCTTCCTCCTCTTTATTGTCATCCTCATCAACACTATGAGCAGTATCTTTTGGTATGGTTGTCTTATCTTTTTCATCATCAGCTTTTCGGAACTTTTTCTTTTTACGTCCAAACTAAAAATGGAGAAATAAATTGACATGAAGAGATGTCAACAAACCATAGAAGCAACAAACAGAAAATAAAACTATCACCAGCACCTTACAATCTGACCAGAAAGGAAAGGAACAATCTGTAACTCATGTTTCTACCACAGTCAGAAAGGCAAAGTGATGTAAAAAAAAAAATGTTAAATTTGTAAAACTGACAATATATTTACGGAGATGTACTTGCATAGCAAGTGACCTGATCTGAGATCGTGTGCTGGAACGAAAACAATTGCAGCGTGGAAGGTGTTTATAAGCCATTTAAGAAACACACAAAAACCGTTAGATTCACTTAAACATTTAAATTTAATCTGCCAAAATATTTTCGTCGCTTTGAGACCGCGACCTGTTCACTGACAAAATACTGTGATGCAGCACAGAATTTTGTCAGTGAACAGGTCGCGGTCTCAAAGCGACGAAAATATTTTGGCAAATTAAATTTAAATGTTTAAGTGAATCTAACGGTTTTTGTGTGTTTCTTAAATGGCTTATAAACACCTTCCACGCTGCAATTGTGACTATATTTATTAAGTCAGTAAATCTTAGTCTCAGATATACACACACAATCATTATCATCATCATTTAATGTTTATGTTCCAGGTTAGAATGAGCTGGACAGTTTGACAGTATCCAATGAGTCAAAGAACGACATTGTGCTCCAATCTCTGCTTTAGTATGGTTTCTACAGCTGGATGCCTTTTTTAATGCCAACCACCTTATAGCATTGTACTGGGTGCTTTTTTTAGTGCCTCTAGCAGGACTACAAACCCTAGGAGACGGAAATTGGAGTGGCTGGGATGGGAGATGGTGAGAGCATGGGCAAAGTTAAGAGAATTACTATCTTTGTTGGTAACAAAGGGCCTCTCTCTCAAAGTGAAAGGCAAATTGGATGATGCCTGAATATGTACAGCCATGCTACATGATAGTGATACATGGGCTGTGACTGCAGAGGACAGGCAAAGGCTTAAAAGAAATTAAGCCAGCATGCTTCACTGGATGTGCAATGTCAGTGTGCATATGTTTTAAGAAAAAGATTGGTTATAAGAGGCATCAGATGTAGTGTGCAAGAGAGATGACTGCACTGGTATTGTCATGTGATGTGTATGGATGATGACAGCTGCATAAAGAAGTATTGATCTCTAATTGTGGAGGGGACCTGAAGAAGAGATAGACCCAGGAAGATGACAAGTGACTTCTGGTGATTTGCTGGGCTTGAGAAGACATGTCAAGCTAAGTGAAATCATGGCCATCCACACATACATGTTCTTTACAGCCATGTCCCCTACCACACACATACAATTATCTGACCTCTGTCAAAACATTTTCCCAATACCTGCTGCATGCCCGTTAACTCTCTCTCTCTTATGTGCCTATCTGCCCATAACTCTCTCTCTCTCATGTGCCTATCTGCACACTTTCCATGCCCTCACACATCTTCCTTATTCCTGTCTCAGCCACTCCAATTTTCCTCACCTTCACTTGCTAGTCATGTCTTCCCCATATCTAAACATACCCCTCTATTCTCTCTGTACTATTTATTCCCCACCACCACCACCACCATCACTGTTCTGTGTAAGTAGACCCCAATACATCTCCAAAACCATCTGTCTCTTTATTTCTCTCTAAATTTCTCCCACTTTCTGTCTCTTACTGGATATTAGGAAGAGCATCCAGCCATAGGAACCATGCCAAAATAGACAGCTGGAGTGTGGTACAGCTCTCTGGGTTACCAGCTCCAATAAAACAGTTCAACCCATGCCAGCATGATAAACAGATGTTAAATGATGATTATATACACACACACACATTAACATGAAATATTCTATGCAATGCATGGAAATAAACATTCAGCAAAACTAACAGACAACAATAGTTTATAACGGACAAATGGACAGAGGCTGGTGCTGAACTATTAGTCCCAACTTACTTCATCATATTCATCATCAGACTCATTCCTTTTGATGTATTCTACTACTTCATCTCTTTCCATATAACCACCACCATAACCTGAATATTAAAAGAAAAAGGAAACAAAAACAGAGGTTAAATCATCGTTGCTGCCATCACAAACACATAATATACATGGTTGTGTGGTCAAAAAGTTTACTCTGCAACCATGTGTTTTGGGGTTCAACCCCACTATAAGACACACTGGACAAGTGTCTTCTACTATAGCCCCAGGTCAATCAAAGCTTTTTGAATGAAACTGGTACAAGGAAACTCTTTACAGAAGCCTATTATGTGTATGTGTGCATTAGTTTATGTGCCTGCACAAGTGCACAACTGTTTATAATCTTTATTGACATCATTTCCAGTTATTCTATGCTTTCAAAGATCAGAGGAATAAAAAAAAAAACTATTAAAAAATGGTTAATAAGGAGGGTGTCTAACCATAAAATGCTGCCTTAAGTAGTCCCTATTCAACCCATAATAGCATAGGAATATGGACATCAACTGAACAAACAAATTTGGGGGAAAGCTCTCCACCAGAGAAACTTCCTTTTCAAGGTACACTTCAATTTTAGCTTTTTTACTAAACTGATAAAATGACCCAGTTAGTTTTTTCAACTTCTAATAAAATGAAATTCTATTTGGAAAACAGAATTAAATAACTTACAAACGATACAGATTAATCAACAATAGAAAAAAAAACTGAATAAATAAATAAAAACCACACTTACCCGTCCGTGGTTCAATCCTGCCATATTTCGGAGCATTGCACATGTTACAAGCTGTCCTTCGAGCCCAGTTCACATTACCACAACTAGATAGCACCACAGAAAAAACAACAGATAATCAACAATTGTCTTCAGAGTTCTGCATAAAAGTCATATAAGACAACAGGTTTAGAAATATTTTTTTAACAGAGATCATATCTCCAGCCCTCATACCTCAGTTAATTTGTCTGTGAGGAGTAATATTCTGAGAGTTGACCCACCACTTCTTCCCAACTCTACCTCTGACAAAATTATCTTCCATTCAAAACCAGCATTTTTATATTCATCACTCAGCATCCAATTATAGTACAGGTCCACACCAGAGCAGCCGTCTCTTACATACATTAGCTGATGTCTTTAGTGTTCAGCTGACTGGAGCTCTATCACCATTATATATGATTCACACTGAATAAATGCTCAGATGCATACAAAGACATCGCAGACAGTACAGATACCAACACCAATGAAGGAGCCTCTACATAGTCATTCAACTTGACAGAAAGAGCAATCAAATCTTTAAAAAAAGAGAGGGGGTGCACACTGTATAATGTATTAAATGCAATGTCTCAGGGGGAAAAAAAGGACCCACTACATTCTTGGAGTGGTTGGTGTTAGGAAGGGCATCCAGCTGTAGAAACCATGCCAAATCAAACCGGAACTTGGTGCAGCTCCCCAGCTTACCAGTTTTCTGTCAAACTGTTCAACCAATTTTAGAAATATTACATTTCTAAATATCTCACAGAGATTTATAAAGCAATGGTTTGTTGCTTGTGTCACATGGCCAACTGGAAACAGTGTTTCCTGGGGCTAAATAGCAGTAGCAGTTTTCCCTTTCCGGGGACTGCCACATTAAGTTGGCAACAAACCATCACTTTGTCTAACCAATGTCGGCATGGAAAACAGATATCAAATGATGACGATAAAAACACCCATTCTGTTGTGTCTCTAGACAAGAAACACTATATTTATACCAGTCTGTCTGAAAAGGTTACTTCTACTTCAGGACTGAGTGGTTCAGTGATAAGGACAATCATCAAATGATGATTACAACAGAGAGGAAAGTAGTCATTATCATCATCATCATTTAATGTTCACTTTTAGGTGTTTGTATGGATCGGATGGAATTTGTTGAGGTGAATTTTCTACAGCTGGATGCTTTTCCTGTTGCCAACCATCACTTGTTTCCAAGTAACACAACATTCCCCATGACCAGACATGTTTGCCTTAAGGTGACATTTGTTTAGAACTGTCACATCAAGTCAGGGTAAGGAGACAATAACACACATACATATACACAAACACATACGTATTGCATGCATGTATGTGATGGGCTTTTTCAGTTTCTGTTCACCAAATCCACTCATAAGGTTTTAATCAACCAGGATGTATAGTAGGAGACACTCACACAAGGTGCCATGCAGTGGGACTGAAACCAAGACCATGCTGTTGGGAAGCCAACTTCTGACAACACAGCCACACCTAAGAAGGATAACTAATTATAAAAAAAATACAAAAAAAAAAAAACCTTCTGCTCAAACTCCCTGTAAATATCCAAAAATTGACAGGAGTCAAGTTTGTAATACAAGTTTGATCCTTTTAATATCAATCTTGCTTGACAGTACTTGTACTTAAGTATTCATATTTAAATTAAAATCTTAATTAATATCTAATTAAAACATATTTCAGATGGTCAAGCCAATAAGGGTGCTTCTATATGGTCCCATGACTTGCTAGAAATAGTAGTAAGACACCTCTAAAAAAATGTGATGATCATAGGTGGGGGTAGGGGTCAAACAATGACACCACCCTTTTACTGAACTTCACCTTGGTAATGTTGAAAACATAGCAATTTACTTATAGTAACAAAAGCTTTATAACAAATTTATCAGCTTACCTTTTACACTGCCAGTCATCAGCACTAAATAGACCCCTGCTTTTTTCTGCCATTGCCTTGCCAATCTCCGTTCCACCTTTCTTGTATGAGACAATTTCTTTTTTATCTAAAGAACAAGGAGTTTTAGAATTAGATTTGAGACATAAGAAACACAGTATAAACACTATTTGGCAAACTAATGGGGTAGCCAATAAGTAAATATGCAACCTGCTGGATATGGAAACTAAATCTCACTCAAATCACACCCTTCTGTCTCAAAAAATAAAAGAGCTTTGGATAATTTAACCCTAGGTAAACTATTCTAGAAAAAAGGAGAAAAGTAGGTTGGTCACTGCTAGAACTCTAATCATAAATCAGCTTGATAAGGGCTGAGCTGAAGGTACACAACAAAGAAGAGAAAAGAACATTAGATAATGTTTGTAAAATGAAAGGAAAAAAGAAAGAGATGATCACAACTGGAACATCTCTGATCATGTCTGCTTGGTCAGAGATGACCTAAGACTAAACTTATTTTACAGCAAGGTTCAAAATCTCAAATGTTAAATCAGAAGTGTTACCAGATAAAGTTTATCACAGAATTAACTGAGCCAACAAGGAAACTTCTCAACCTGCTAGAAATAGTAGATGACTAAATCAAAACACATTATACTGTCTTATAAAGCAGTAGTTACCAAACTTTTTCAGGTTACTGCCACATTCCTAGCTGCCCTTCACCCTCACCACCACAAATATAAACCACTTTCTGCAGCAAATTCAAAACTGTATTTCACAAATAAAACTCAAACCTAATTAACCTATTAATATATTTTTTTACATCTGTCACCCCATTATCATCCCACTTTTCTTCAATGCTCCTGCCCCTGGATCTTTCCAATCCCCACCCCCACCTCCAAGGGGACAGTACTGCCCACTTTGGAAACCACTGTTATAAACCAAAGGAATGACACACATTAGATAATATAATCCGAGATATCCATCAGAAAATACACTGTTTTTGATCATATTTGATTAATCAAAGATGGCTTGGAATAAAACAACAGTTAATTCTGTTAAGAATCACAAAGACATATAGAACTGTGATTCCAGTTTTTGTTACTTCATAGATGATGACAACCTATGCAAGTAGTTCTCCGAGAAAAGTTTTTAAATGTATTAAAGGATGTAATATGTGTCCTGTGCTGAAGAAACACAATGAAATATATGCAAATTTGAACTTACATAATCATCATTTAATATCCTTTTTCAATGCCAGCAGGGGTTGGATAGTTTGATAGGGTACAACAAACCACAGGGCTACATTAAGTTCCAATGTCAGCTCTAATGCCAGCCACTTTATAGTGTGTACTGGGTACTTTTTTTTTTTTTTTGGTGCCACCAGCACTAGAGAGGGCACCTGGTAACTTGCAAGATGAGAAAAGAACAGGAAAAAGGAAAAAGCCCTCTCAGCTAAGTTGGAGCAAGTATTTGAATGGAGTGGTGGTATTATGCCAGGAGTAGAAAGGATAAAACATGACCGAGAGGCAAGCATAGGTGTCTTGTCATAGAGGAGATACAAGGCTACCCAACATTTTATAAGAATGGGAGTAACTAGAAAGGCGGCAGAGATGGTAGTAATGAGATGAGATAATAATCTGACAGTATCTAACTGGCCATTTGGCCTGTATTCTTGGAAAATACACTGCTCAATGATGATGATGACAAGAGATCATGGCAATAGTGATGATGATGGTGGTAATGTGGATCATGGTGATGTCAGTAATATTGATGGTAGTAGTGATGATTTACTGTAGCTTTATAGTTATTTCTTACAACAACAATAATTTAATTCTATTGGGAGAAATTGGAATTGACATGAGGACAGAGCAGGCCCAAAGCAAGTGCTCTATTGGGGACAGCTAGGATTTTGAGATTGGTGCTTGGGTGTTGAATGTCTTCCACAATAAGTTAAGATCCAAGTACCAAAAGCTTATAGGTTGTGGAAAGAGATCTTATGAGACCTCTAACACATTGCTGTCTTCTCTCACAGTATCAACCAGAACAAGACAAAGTGCTCTGAGTCATAGAATAATAATAATAATATTTTCAGTTCATTATAGCCAAGGCAAGTCTTTGTTGAAAAAGGAAAATGAGATATAATCAATTGGGTTGAACCAATATCACAACTACTGATTTTATTGAACCATGAGAGATTAATGATAAGACTGACCCAAATAAGATTTCAGTATGATTACCAAACAAACTAAAGCATCCAGGCTGGTTGTCAATAATTAATCCCTGTTTATGGCTTCCTGATAACTTTCATAGGAATTAGATTACAAGTTGTGTATGTATGTATGTATATACATATATATAGTACGAAAAAGGAGGAAGAGAATTTCAATTATCCCCACATGGTGAGTTGTAATGCAATATATATATATATATACTACACTCGGAGTGGTTGGCGTTAGGAAGGGCATCCAGCTGTAGAAACTCTGCCAAATCAGATTGGAGCCTGGTGTAGCCATCTGGTTAGCCAGTCCTCAGTCAAATCGTCCAACCCATGCTAGCATGGAAAGTGGACGTTAAACGATGATGATGATGATATATATATATATATATAAAATAAAAGAAGGAAAATGCACAGTTTTCATAGTTTTGATATATTTTAAATGAAAGAGTATTGTGGTTGTCGACCGGTTTTACTTTCGCTAATCATGACATTGAAATTATTGTAATTTTGTATTAAGAAAAGTTTAGTCCATGTTCTTGTATGAAAGTTTGTGACTGAATCAGCAATTAGAAAAATCTAAGTGGAGGTAATTGGTGATAGTTATTACACGGGACAGGGGAGGTAATTGCTCATTTTTGGAGTGTGATAAATAAACATACAAAAACTCATTAGCTAAAGTAGTGAGATGAAATATGAAGTGATGGATATGTGATCATGAATTAAAATATATACTGAGACCAAAGTTGGTTATGCATTCATATTTAGGTGTGTTCTGTAGTTTTCAATAAATAAATTTTCTTTATTTAAACATTCAGATTTTTCTACTTGTTGATTCATTCACAAACATTCATACAAGAAATTGGGCTAAAATCTTGAGAAAATACAAAATTACAATAATTTCAAAATCATGATTAACAAAAGCAAAAGCAGTCAACAACCACAATACTCTTTCATTTAAAATATATAAAAACTATGTAAACTGTGTGCATTTTCCTTCTTTTATTATGTGTGTATATATATATATGTGTGTGTGTGTGTGTGTGTGTATCATCATCATCATCATCGTCGTTTAACGTCTGTTTTCCATGCTGACATGGATTGGATGGTTCAACTGGGGTCTGGAAAGCCAGGAGGCTGCACCAGGCTGATCTGGCAATGTTTCTACAGCTGGACGTCCATCCTAACGCCAACCACTCTGAGAGTGTAGTGGGTGCTTTTTATGTGCCACCAGCACAGGGGCCACGGGGGGCTGGCATCACCACGGTTAGATGGTGCTTTTTATGTGCCACCGGCATGGGAGCCAGTCAAGGCGGTGCTGATATCGGCCACGTTTGAATGTTGCTTTTTATGTGCCACCGGCACAGAAGCCAGTTGGAGCAAGGGGGCTGGCATCGACCACGTTCGGATGGTGCTTTTTACGCGCCACGGGCATCGGGAACACAATTACTATTTCCATTTTTGATTGTGATTTGATTCCATTTTGATATTGATGTACTTGACACAATAGGTCTCCTCAAGCACAGCATGTTGCCCTACGATCCAAGGGTACTTTTTGAGTTGGCTGGTTATGCGACACTGGTGTAGGTTACAGTTGTGATCTCACTTTATTTGCCGGATCTTCTCAGTCACAGCACATCTCCAGAGCTCTCTGTCTTTTGTCATTTCCTGTAAGGCCCAATGTTCGAAGGTCATGCTTCACTACCTCATCCCATGTTCAGTCCCACTGCATGGCACCTTGGACAAGTGTCTCCTACTATAGTCTCAGGCTGACCAAAGCCTTCTGTGTGGATTTGATAGACAGTTTATGTCCCTTGTAACTTAGCAGTTTAACAAAAGAGACAGATAGAATAAGTACTAAGCCTAAAAAAATAAGTCCTAGGGTTGACTTGTTCAATTAAAACCCTGCAAGGCAGTGCCCCAGCATGGCCACAACCAAATGACTGAAACAAAATAATTCTCACTACCTCAAGCTGTAAAGTGATCAGAATTACTTTTATTTTATTTTTTGTGTGTGTACAGGATAATAGTAACTTTTGTCACATATTATTACTTAGCCACGTATTGTAACAGAATTTCATGACCAGACACAATCCTTGGACTGCAGTGGCTGATAGTGAGAACTAACTGGTTTCAGCCATTGGACTGTGGCCAAGCTGGTACATTGCCATCAAGAGTTTTCATTGATTATATTGATCTCAGTACTTTCTCTGATAACTACTTAATCTCAGAAGGAGGAAGGGCAAAGCTGACACAGGAAGATTTTACACTCAAAACATAGTGAGATAGTCAATACCACAAGGTATTTTGTTTGATGTTTGATTCTTCCACAAATTTCTTAAGACTACAATGTAAGCATGAGGGATGTGCAATGAACAAAGGCATCTTCGGTAGTCTGCATAGTGGACTTGGAAGAGCTGCATTGCTGGGTAAACAATTCTTGGTTTGGAGGAGTTAATGAAATTCTCCAGGTGTTGTAGACATTGTTTTTCGCTTGAACAGCTACAAGTGAACCACTTGAGAAAGTGAGTTTTTGTAGCATGTGGAACGTGGAGGGGACATGCCTAAAAGGATAGTAGACAGTTTGAGAATGTCACATTGAACAATAGAGAGAAAGAAGATTAGAAAAACAGAATTAACAAGGTTGATTCATGGGTACTTCATTGCAATAAGAGATTTTTGTGGTGATATAAAATTGTTGTTTAGCTCTAGGTTAGCACTAATCAAGCAGACCGATGCTTAAAGAAGTCCCAGTTGAAACAATCTCATCTTTTCTCCAGACATAGTATATGGAGACCTACAGTTCTTCAGACAGTATATTTAGGACTGTATTAAGCAATATACTCTTCAGGCATATTGTATCTACGGCTCCGTTAAACAGATGTACTCTTCAGACATAGTTTATCTAAGACAATAATAACCAATGTATTCTTCAGACAATATATCTAAGACTACACTATCCAATATGCTCTTTCAGGTATAATTTATTAATAAGTACATTATTCAATGTGTTCTTCAGACAATGCATCCCTCATTTTTCTTATCATGGTTGGGTACAATTTAATCATAGCTTTGCTGCTATTTCTATAAGATCAACCAAAGTTACAAAGGCTCCTACATTTGTTTCACTGATTGTTAGTAATGTTTCGACATTAGGTGATGCTCTTAATTTACATGTTCTAACAGGAGAGATAAAAAGGTTTGTGATCAGTAAGCTATGTAATAAGGTTTGTGATTAGCAAACTATGTAATGAGTTCATTTTTATTACAGTTCATATATAATTACATTTGTGTATTCAGTAACACTGCTTTCCTAACAATTTGTAAATTCTAAATTTCAATTCTTTAAAAAAAATTAAATCACAATAAATGAAAAATGTTTTTGAAGAAAAATTATAATTACCCATTTTGGAAATTTCGTTTTCCTCAATAGAGACAAGCAAATCACAGCTTTCCTCCTGGAATAAAACAAAACTATTTAATATTAATAAATGCAAATTAAAAAAGAAAAAAATGTTTTTTCATGCTAATAGAAAGGGAGAGGAAAACAGTATGAAATTTCAGAAGGAAGACATGTGAAATAAGATATCCTTAACTTGCAAAACAACAGTTAGAGACATGAAGGGCATTTTGGTTATAAAACGCTTCAAAAATATATTTATTCATCCTAAGCTACTAGCATAGAAAACTGACATAAAAATGAATGAATTGAATATATATATATACACAAATACACATACACATAAATACATACATATATGTCTATATACACATAGTATGTATGTATATATACATACCATAGTAGTCATCAACTCAATTTCAAGCTTAGCAACTTTCTCATTGCAGACATCTAACAAGTTTAATAAGGTTTCTACCTACTTCTGATTTTGTTTTAAACTTTTTAAGAAATGCTGCACATAATTTTATCAAAAATCACATCAAGAGCAGCTCCCCAAGTGTGCATTCATTACAAATGAATTTTCAGCCCAACAGTATGAGTACATCTTGGCACATAAAGGACAGCATATATATATATAGACATACACACACACCTGTGTGTATATGCATGTATCTATGTATGTACGTGTGACAACTGCCATCTGAGAAGTGACAATACTGAATATGCAGGAGAGTAGCAGCTATGTAATTCTATAAGGTGTATTAAATGTACACCATGATTATACAAGAAGTATGGTGGGATCAGAGGTAAGCTGACAGAGAAGGAAGACTTTGCATGAGTAGTTAGCAGTAAGAAGCAACTGTAAATAAATTCTTTCAAATGCTTGGAAGATTCCATAGAGGTAACCGATAGCTTCACTTACTTACATATTTTAATTAGCAGAAGAGGTGAGTACTCTGAAGGCATAGTAGCCAGGGTAAGAGCAGGATAGAAAAAACTTTAGGGATCTATAACCTCTCTTGGTAACAAAGGAATTCTTTCTGAGTGAAGAGTAAATTGTATGAAGTATGATGTTGCAAGACAATGAAACCCGGTCATTGAATGTACAAAGACTAAAAAGAAATGGGATGAGCAAGCTGGGCAGGAAATGAGATATTAGTATGCATGAAAATGAACCATAAATGAGCTGAGAGAAAAACAGGAAGTAAAGTCAGAGGTAGTGTGCAAGAGGTAAGACTATGCTTGCATAGGTATGTGATGTGTACACAGGATGACAATTGAATTAGAGAAGTGCCAAGCAATACAAGTAGAAGCAATCTGTGGAAGAAGAAGCCCAATGGGTAGAAGAGGTGAAAATCATCTGAGAAGGCTGAATCTCATGAAGGAGGGGATTGCAGTAAGTGGTGAGACCCTGCATGAGAGAAAAACCCACCCAACCCAATCAAGTATGGAAAAGCAAACATAAATTGATGATTTTATTTTTGTATTTGGTTTGCAAGATTCTCAATATGATCTTGTACATTGAAACACATTTTGCTGCATTCCTGTAGATTCATTATACTAATAATGAATCTATAATTATACAGCAAAATCTGTTTATCATACTAATAATAAACACAGTGGTTCTATTTCATTTATTATTATCAGTCAGTTAACATTAAACCAATTGTTTGATTAATTGTTCAGTCAATCAGCTAGATTTATCAAAATCCTTTTATTGCCATTCACAATCTTAGCAACAACATACCCTATCTAACTAGCAGACAGACCTGAAGCTGACCTGGAATAGGAAGGGCATGTCATTGATGAGGGTGAGAATAGCAATGAAAGGACTTCGACAAACATGACTGATTGATAGATTGACCGAACAATTAATCAAACAATCAATTAGTTAACTGGTTAAATGTTAGCCGACTGACTAAAAATAATAAAAGTGAATGAAATAGAACCACTGCACATTTATTATTGGCATAATGAACCTCCCAAGATACAACAAAACTGGTGATGATTCATATGTACACACATAAGCAGTCTTTCAAGTATGTATTGTAGGTCAGACGTACAGATGAGCAAACAGGTTTCATATATACAATGGAAGTGAGGGATATGAATAGCAACAAGTAGATAATATGTATACAAAGAAAAAAACTGTATTGATGTATGTAACTGCACATATGTACACATAAACATATATATATATCATCATCATTGTCGTTTAACGTCCGCTTTCCATGCTAGCATGGGTTGGATGATTTGACTGAGGACTGACGAACCAGATGGTTGCACCAGGCTCCAATCTGATCTGGCAGAGCTTCTACAGCTGGATGCCCTTCCTAACACCAACCACTCTGAGAGTGTAGTGGATGCTTTTACGTGCCACCAGCACGAGAGCCAGTCAGGTGGTACTAGCAATGGCCACGCTCAAATGGTGTTTTTTACATGTCACCTGCACAGGAGTCAGTCCAGCAGCACTGGCAACGACCTCACTCGAATGTTTTGTTCACGTGCCAGTGCCACTTAACTGGCTCCTGTGCCGGTGGCATGTAAAAAGTACCATTTGATCATGGTTCATGCCAGTACAGCCTGACTGTCCCTTGTGCCGGTGGCACAAAAAAAGCACCTACTACAGTGAACTTTGCCAGATCAGATTGGAGCTTGCTGCAGCCTTCTGGCTCGCCAGCCCTCAGTCAAACCATCCAGCCCATGCCAGCAAGGAAAGTAAACGTTAAACGATGACGATGATGATGTATATATATATGTTCTGTGAAAAACATGTCTGGCCATTGGAAATATTACTTAGCTTGGAACCATGCAGCAGTCAGTAACAAGCATTGCTGTTGAGTCAAAGCAAAAAGACTCCGACTCCTCTACTATTGGTACCTCCAACTCCAACTTCTCTTTATGTAATTATGTGATTGTAGTCTACATAACTCATAAAGCATATGCATATGCTTGTACTTTGAGTAGGCCTATATGTTATAACTGGTTTATATAAAAGAATAAAGATATTGTGAGTTGGAGTCATAGCCAATATAGTTTTACCGACTCCGACTCCAGCTACCCCTTAATAGTTTCTGACTCCAACTCCATGGCCCTGGTAACAAGCCTGTCGCAGTAAATTCCATCTGACCAATATGAGCATGGAAAAGTGGATACTAAAACAGTATTGAATACACATCAGTCATTGTTTAAGGATTGTTTTACTACCTCATTACAGACTAGACAAGATATAGGGAAACTGTTGCCAAACAGTTTCCCCATGATTTTTTAAGGGTGATAGCATGGTCCAAAGGCAGAAAGTCTACAACAATTAAAAGCAAGTAGCAAATTGTTTCAGCCTGTACACCTGTTGATAGTATGTAACTCACTGCCACCTGTTTCACTAGACTTTAAACATCACTGTAACTTTGGCGTAAGAGGCAAGAGAGTTTGTTTACACTTTGCTCAAAGTGCTGCCTCAAGTTTCCTGAGGGAAGGAGTGACTAACACTAAATCACTTGCAGTACAAATAGTGACAAACAGACAACTCCTTTGTATCAAATGATATTTTAGTTGATTTTGTCTCAGACAAAACAGAAAACAATTAAGAGTTAATAGCATCCTTAGAGAATTCGGTCAAACTATTCTATTTCTTTTTATTTTGAAACACTAATTTCATCTTTTTGTTTTTCTTGTTACTCTAAATATGAAGGATTTCTTATTCCATTTCTCATGTTTTTGGAGGAGACGTACTGTCCATGGCTTTCCCATATATGTAAATGAATTGTAATATATTATTTTATCAAGAGAGGAAAAAGACTTTTCGCACATTGACCATCAGAATAGAGACTTGGTGGATAATAGTTTTAAACTGACGTGTGTGTTACAACACTCATAAGATGTCACGAAGCTTTGAATTCACATAAATGACAATCATAGGGAGTTATGGTAATGAGACCACAAAAACCTTTACAAATTAGAAAATTTTCTGCGATATCCCTCAATTGTTTTTACAGGACAAATTGGATAATGTAACCCAAGTTACACTATCCCTGAAGCGATACGAACAGGTCATAGCAACAACAACAACAACAACAAAGACTGGGAAGAAGGGGTCTTTTGTGGTCACCGAACGTGGAATTGATTTTAATACTCTTAAACGCAGAAAACTGAAGTTCGGTATTAGGATAAGGTTAAATTTTGAAATTTACTGTATCTCTCCTCATCTATAATACGTGCTGTTTAACTTGAGGCCAACCGTAACTGATGACCATTACATCTTTTTTGTATGTCTAGTACAACATCGGCCAGTTTATCTTTAAGATAATTGGTATGAGGGAGTGATATGGGGGAATTTGGCTGCTATTTCTTGCAGACCGAGCAACTGCGATTTATAAGTGGAAAGAGAACGGAAAGTTGTCGCTGTATATATTATATAACCAACGACATTGTAGGAAAGTAAGTCAAATGAAATCGTTTCAACAAGTATTATTTACAACCAGTCGGTGATATCAGGTGTCACAAAAACCACCACGTATCTGAAATTATTCTAGCGTGGGACACACTCACTCTAAACATATCAGCAGATGGAGAAATGAGGACGGCGTGAAAGATTAAATGATTTCTCTCACCCCAAACGTAAAAATAGAAAAAACATTTCCAACAAGGAATGGGAACTTGTAATAATTATTGTAATTTCTCCATCTTCTTTTTCCTCATGTGTATATATATATATATATATATATATATATATATATATATAT
>NC_068984.1:84483270-84484475 GCF_001194135.2 Octopus bimaculoides
GGGGGGGGGTCTATCGGAAGTGACTACAGACCACGTCGAAACATTCAGCTAGGTGTCGTAACACGCACAAAAGACTAATAGTTTTTTTTTTTTTTTCATTAATTCTAATATTTAATTTATATTTGCCAAAAACGAAACATCGCTTGTATATGTTTATTTACTAAGTTTCTTATAGGATTACATATTCATTTTATCTTAATATGCGACACAACGCGGAAAGAGCTAAGGCTATGTAAGAATGTGGATATTAAGGGTTATGTACAATAGCGAAGGCATGCTTACTTCCAGTATGTCATGTATTAGGGAATCCCGTCTCCAAAAAAGGAGGTAATGAAAATAGCCAAGCAATTTAGATAAGGAGAAAATGAAACTGCTGTTAACTGCTCAGAAATATTGCTTAAGAAATGCTTATATACCGAAATACGAGTCGAAAATGTCTTTGTTTTCAGTTTAAAAAATACCAAAATAAAAACATGGTTAAATAAACAGAACTGAACATCGTTTTTGTATAATTGAGTCTCATAAATTCATCCATGTGACAATGTAATTTTTGTACGACAAATCATTTCAGAATATTGTTTACATTTTTTCCAAATGTTTTGTAATCATACTGTAGGAACCCCAGACAATGGATCCATGAATTTCATATCACTAATAATATTCGTATCTTATTTTTCAAATAAATTCATGTGAATACATATTGAAAAGAATTCCCAAACTTTGGTTTGTAAGGTGACTTGAAAAAATAATAATTTCTAGCATAGGTATAAGGTTGCAAATTTTAAAGGAAAGAGTTAGTGGATTACATCAATCCCAGTACTTTAGTTTATCGACACCAGAAGAATGAAAGGCAAAGTTACCCACAGCGGTATTTGAATTTGAAATGTAAAGAACCGCAAAATATTTTGTCCGATGCGTAAAGCATCCTACCAAGATACTAGCCTCACTTGAAATGTTCCATTTTCTAATTTCAGTAACTCTCATTAACTCCCCTAGTCGCGGGCCCCCCCCAACGCTTATTACCGAATTTGTGTTTGTGTATATATACAATTTTGTTTTTAATAAGTGAAAGTCACAGTATGACTCAGCGGCCTAGTGTTTCGCACACGGCATACACAAGACTCTCGGCCCTGGGTCACTTTGTAATTTATGCCGATTAAAAGTAAAATATATATACTAAATGTATTGAGTTCTTTTTCTCTTTG
>NC_068984.1:84484934-84486984 GCF_001194135.2 Octopus bimaculoides
ACTATATAACTAAGAACAAATACATTGGGAAAATTAAGAGCGTACTTCGGAACAACCAACCCTCTTTTAAACCACACCCTAGTTGTTTGAGGCACGCGCACAGACGAAAACAATGTGGTCATGGCTGGAATGGCCTTTGATCATAGGTCTGTCTGTTTTGGCAGGACTGCCCAATGGTTAAACATGTTTAGAAAAGGAGTCTGATTTTCACATCCTCAATATATATATAACGTCAGTCATGCCTGGCATTGATTTTATCGATCCCTACAACCTAAGTAGATAGCAAGGTGAAGTCTACACCAGTAGGATTTGAACACTGAATCAAAAACATCGAAATTATTGGCAAAGATTTTGTCCAAGGTCGGCCCTGATCACATTGACCTATATAATCAAAAGCGTTCCACAAGTGACCATCTCGCATTCTTGTATGTTAGGGACTACATTATCTATTCTATTCTTGTTTAGCCGACAGGTCGGCCCTGCTCGAGCATACTTATCATTAAAGGCCTTCCAACAGTG
This sequence comes from Octopus bimaculoides, assembly GCF_001194135.2. Classification (NCBI taxonomy): domain Eukaryota; kingdom Metazoa; phylum Mollusca; class Cephalopoda; order Octopoda; family Octopodidae; genus Octopus; species Octopus bimaculoides. The sequence goes on from NC_068984.1 coordinate 84,485,454, forward strand.
ACCATCCACTTTTTGTATATTTTGTATATCAGGGACTATCTTGTCCAGTATACCTTTAAAGATGATAGGGTGTAATTTGAGAGATTTTTCTATTTGTCAGGTCGCTCGCCTACATGAGGCTCCTTCTTTGACACGAATGGAAAAAGCGTTTGTGCGGGCTGACGCTCAAGTGTTTTAGATGTAAATTGTCCCTATAGGCCACAATACTTCAGATTCATATATTACATTAAAGAAGTTAGAAAAAAAGAAAGTTGAATCTGTTTATGTGCGTCTCAATGGTATTTACCTTATTTGCCATAATAGCCAAAATATACATAAAAGTTTCAAAACTACACACATTGCCTACGTTTATCTACGTGGTGCAGAATGTGTGCATCTGCATATATGTTATGCAGTTTGTTCTTAACGTGCACAAATTGTGATGCGGTTTGCTTGTAACATATACACGTATCGATATTGTGTAGTGTTTATAGCATGCATGTGTACAGATGAGTGTCTGAAAATCCGAGGCAGTTATATATTTGTAGCTATCTGTATACATGTTGCAGTTAGTGTTTATAACATGCATGTGAACGTATTCGTGCATGTATTATTATACAGTATACAGGTATTTTCTATAACGACACGAAGCTCTACGTAAGGTGGTGTGATGATTATAGTATGGTATTGTGTAATATAGAACTAGGAAAAAAGCAAACATACAAACCAGTTTGTTTATTGCTTTCTTTCACGTCAAACACAAAGACTGGGCCGGTTTTTTTCGGTTGTTATTTATTTGTTGTTCTTTGATTCCGGACTGATACAGCAAATGCAACAACAAAAATAATACTAATAATTAATTTTTTTTTTAAATAGTTATTTCCTCTTATATTGTTCTGATCAGAGATGAAAAAATAATAAATAATACCAGTGAAATTTATTCCCGCCAACACCCGTCAGTTGGGATTATTTCGAGTCCGAGGTGGCAAGAACTAGACATTGACAGTAACTTAACATGACAGACATTGTGTGCAAGATTAAAATAAAATCTCGCCCAAAGTCACGACAAGACTCCAACGAGATTTAGCGGAACAAATTCGACTTTCAAAACAATTAATTAAAAATCTTAATCATTGTTTTACTTTACTTTTGTTTGAAGTTAGGAATATATATATTTATGTATGTGATAAAAAAAAAGTAACAAAATAAATCGAGAAATTTCTGAACATGTAATGAAATTTTTTTTCGTAACAGGAAGCTAAATCGCAACACCTTTTTCCGGCTCGCCGGGCGCTTTAAAGTCGTGCCCTGCAGGATGCGAATTAAGAGCCCACTAAGTTGATTATATTGTAGCTTTAATGCATCTGTTAACTTTTTCTATATACAGAACTTTCAAGGAGTTATAGAAGTAGGATTTTCCGTGTGAAGATCATTCCTTGGTCAGGCAAATCAAAATAATCACCCATACCTATTTATATCTTTATCTTTTATCTGTTTCAGTTATTAGACCCCCAGTACTTATATATATATATATATGTATATATATATATAT
>NC_068984.1:84486994-84494507 GCF_001194135.2 Octopus bimaculoides
TATATATTGTTTGTTTTTATGTCAAGTTGTTTATAAAAGCAATTTAAACATTAAACGAAGGATTACTCAATACTTTTTACTTGAGTATAAAATTTTACAAGGAAAAAGGTTGACCATAACTTCAAAATTTCAGTTTCCACGCCTTCAGTACAGTCTTATGACAACAAGTAAATATATGTCTGTGCAAATAAGTGTTTTTTAAACACATAGCGACAATGAACATTAATTCAATAAAGGACTCAATACATTTATGATTTATTAAAAGTGACATCAAATATATATTTATATATATATTAACTCTCTATATAAATATATATATCCAGTTTCAGGCAAGGAATGAAATTCATAGTCCTAGAATCACTTGGTAACTTTACCAATTAGAAATTATATGTGCATGTATGTACGTATGTATCATTTAATATACACAAGATTTAAATTCAAACTACTATTAAATCTATACATTGTCAGGCAAGCATGTATAGTATACTGTGTGTTTCCATGCAATCTTTCAGGCTCAGATATACAACATCGCCGGTTCTTTTTTGAAAGTAAGAAAGGACACTGGTCTTTGAGAAAAACGTGAGAAAGGTTGAGAGGACGAGAAAAGGAAAAATGAAAATTCAGAATTGTGTCCTCTTGGCACATTTGAATTGGAATTAATGTGGTTGGTGTAAGTTGATTCAATGGGAGAAGGTCAAAGTTTGTAAGACTACATGCTAAATCTGCAGAGGTTGATGTTACAAGTTCAATAAAAGAAATTTGATCGGATGCTTACATTTAATAAAAATTTCAGAATGGGAATTGGGAAGTTAAGTAGTATATAAGAGTGCTTAAATCTAAAAAGGATATGGGATCTTTCAGCTACAAAACCTGCATCTCATTGAACCATTAACATATGGTGTGGATCATTCCAAAATGCACCACTTGATGCTGTGCAGTGTGTAGTTGGCCTTTGTGAGTCCCAAACGTGGCCAGATAACTTTGTAGCTTTTTTCTTATCCATGTGTTAGAAAGACGAAAAGTGGTTAGCATATCATTTTTTAAAACCACTTTCTCATATACCAATGGACTTTTTCTTTTGAGTTTCCTTATTTTGGAACACTATATTGACTTTAGTTTCATAAACCACTGAGTTAATTATACATTCTTGATTGAGTGGGCAAGTTTCTGGCTCTCAGCAGTTACGACTCGGAATGGGTACCTGGTGTGGCACGCATATGACAATATTTTTCATGCTTGGGCAGCATCTATATGAGACTTTCACTGAACAAGTAGGTAGTATCAAGAAGGGCAAGCAATTGTAGAAATTGCGCCAAAACAGATTATGGAACCTGGTGCAGCCCCTCGCCTTACCAGTTTCTGTCAGTCATTCAACCCTTGCCAACATGAAAAACATGCTAAATGATGATACTACATATATATATATATATATATATATATATATATATAAAGGAATACAAAAAATGGGACAAGAACACAAAACATCCAGACAGATGATGCAAAAAAGGGACAAGAAAATGCAAGGATGGGTCATTTGGAGATTTCATTCCTCAGTCGAGTTCCAGATTATCTTTGCAATTTCAGCTGGTTATACTCGAGATTGCTCCAATCTGGCCAGCCCCAAGGAAAAACTAAGCTAAGAGCACTAGATTCTTTAGAAGAAAGCAGCGAATATATCCGCAAACAAGGACAGGAAAAAAACCCAGAGAAATGGTACACAAATACAAATGCAAATAACAGGATATCTACAACAGGTATCTTTCGACTAAAGACGAACTAAATTAAGCTGGCGTGTGTGGAGGTGAAGCCTTACGGCAGGGACATAAGAGATGACAGGCATGGGAGGAATATAGATGTTGCACAGATGGTAGCTGAACCAAGAAAGAAAGGTCAGGCTTGTCATGTCGAGAGAGAGGAAAGAGGTAGAGGCAGAGGGATAGAAGAATTACGGAGGGACGGGGGGAAAAAAAGAAAAGAGACAGTGAAGTGAGAGAGGAGGGAAGGTGAGAATGAAGAGAAACCCAGGAAATGTGAGAGGAAGAAAAGAAAGAAGAGTGGAAAGAACGAAGTATGTGCGAAGGAGCTGATAGAAAGAATGAAAGAATAAGAGAGTCGTAAAAAATTTATATATATATATGTACTTACAGATATAAACAATAAACATGTCTAAAGATATATTGAATATCATACTCAATAAATTCTTGATTTATTGTAATTATCTTCCCTTCAACAGAAGAGTAAACTAATTCTTTGTGGTAATCGCGACCAAGTCCAAAAGAGGAGTGGAGGTAATCCCAGGAATTTTCGAAATTGACATCCATTAAAGAAAATACAAGTCTAATTGTCTGGTGTGGCTCTTTGTTTAAGAAGCTTACTTTCCAGCCATGTGATCTTGGGTTAAGTCCAACCACCCAACACCTTAGGAAAGTGTTTTCTACTATAGCACCAGGCCAACCAAAGCCTTGATAGATGGAAAATGAAAGAAGCCCATCTTTTATATGTTTGAGTGTGTGTGTGGTACCTTTGTCTTGACATCTTGTGATGGTTGTAAATGAGCATCACCAATGTTAGGTTCCAGTCTTCCATGGAAAACATGTTTGGTCATGGAAAATTTTACCTTGTTTGGAGACGAGAGAGTTGGTGAGAGGAAGGACATCCAACTGTAGAAAAGCTGCCTCAACAAATTCTGATATGTACAGGTACAGAAACATGATAATGATGAGTATATATATATATATATATATATATATATATATATGAAGTTTTGAATGGAAAGAGGTTGCTCTTTCACAGGGATGTACACCAATTTAGCCCGGTATCGATTAATATACTTTGGATTTCATTAATTTGTGTCAGTATTAGTGTTAACACTTATGAAGTTCTAGTTGTTGTTATAGATGTTTTCAACTATTTGATATAGGAGAGCAGAATTTTAATAATATGATGTAAGGAAAATAGAAAGGCTTCTTCTTCTTCTTCGTCGTCGTTGTCGTCTTCTTCTTTTTCTTCTTCCTCTTCTTCTTCTTCCTCTTCTTCTTCTTCTTCTTCTTCTTCTTCTTCTTCTTCTTCTTCTTCTTCTTCTTCTTCTTCTTTCAGTTTCTATCTACCAAGACTTTAGTCAGCCTTGGGCTAAAGTAGGAAACACTTGACCAACATGTTGAATAGACTACATGGTTGGGAAGCAAGCTTCTTACCCACACAGCCACACCTGTACCTAGATATTGGCTTCTAAGTTAGGCACAACTTATTATATTTTTGACTTTGAAATGAGTTATGTTGTGCTGACAAGTCCAAAAAGGGGATGAAATAATGCTATCCACAGCTACCAGAGACTTCAAGGGCTTTATCTCATGAAAATATAAAAGAATAATATGGAAATATATGCATACACTTTTCACTCTTTGATAATGAGTTCTCAACATAAGAAAAAATAAACTTAGAAGCGATTTTCTCCCCTTAAGTAGCACACTCTCCTCTTAAATAACAATTCCCAATACTTCCACCTCATTTATGTTGCATCTTGTCCAACCAATACTGATATTTTATTTCAGCAGATAATTCAGGAAGTAGAAATAACCCAATATTTTCACACAATTCCTGACTGTCACTTAGGTGGCCAAGTTTTGTTTCCCAGTGTGGGAACTCATTAACATAGGCACAAATGTCTTCTGATTTGGCTCTAGAGTGACCAAAGCCTTGTGAGTGAATTTGGTCGGCTAAACTGAACGAACCTTGTCATATGTATGTGTGTGTGTGTGCTTGTCTTTGTGTTTGTCCCCCACCATCACTTGAATTGGTGTTGGTTTGTTAATGTCTTGTAACTTAGCAGTTCAGCAAAAGACACAGATAGAATAAATACCAGGTTTAAATATAATAAGTATTGTAGTCAATTTGTTTGACTTGACTTTTCAAGGTAGTGCCCCATTATGGCTGCCGTCCAATGACTAAAACAAGTAAACAATGAAAGAACTGCAAAACTGTGACATCAATTTTTTACATGATCACTAATACACATAAGTATGCAGTAATAAAGCTGTATGTAGAATTGTTATATTTTCACATAATAAACTGAAGACTATTATGTTTAATGACCTTAATTAAATAAAGACTAATTTGTTTTATGGCATTGTTTATGACTAATTCCAAATCTTGAGGTATCAGTTTCACTGCTAAAACTCAACAATAAAAATGATGGAATGCTTTTAACCTTCTGATAATCTTATGTTCTTGCAACAGAACTAGAAATTTTCTTTTCCATACAAGCAGCTCCAATAATCCAAATACTTGAAAAACTTTACACGAAATTTCATTTTTTTCTTCCATAAATGTATAAATGAAATTAGATATTGCTTAAGGTTGACCAATTAATAAGTCTACGTCAGTGCTACCTTCATAAATACAGTGATAAAAGTAAAACTGTTAAACCAAAAATGTTATTTGACTTATCCATTAAAAAAATGTTCAGCTTATTTTAACCTATTAGCTCAGTTTCACAAAAATTTGACATTTCCTGTTATGTGCCTTGAAACTGTGTCATTAGAAAGTCATATGTTAATATTTTCAACATTTGTTAGCTGCTATACATTGTACCTAATTCTTTTGCATATGGTTTTATTAAGTTTTCTAAAATTGCATGTGCTTCATCTGTTTTTTCTTTTATATATTTTTGACAATCAATGTGAGATGAAGCAAGTATAGCATTTTAATTTTTACTCTTTTTTTTTTTACAAAATGACAAAAAATAACTTCCCTTGAGTCAGTTCTTAAGAATTTTCCTTTAAAATTCTTCACTTGGATTGTTAAATTCTATGTGTAGCTGTGTAGTTAAAAAGCTTGCTTCCCAACTGTGGAGTTTTAGGTTCAGTCTTGCTGCATGTTACCTTGGGCAAGTATCTTCTACTTGGGCCAGTTAAAGACTTGTGAGTGGATTTGGTAGATGAAAACTGAAAGAATCCTGTTGCACACACACACACACACTCATTTATATATAAGGGTCAAAGCCCAATTAATTAGGAAGAGAGCATAGATGAAATGCAGTTTTTTGTGCCAGGAAGAAGCACTATTGGTGCTATTTTCTTGGTGAGACAACTGCAGGAGAAATATTTAACCAAAAATAAACCTCTGTATTTGACTTTTGTTGATAAGGAGAAAGACTTTGGCAGGGTCCTCTGCTCCCTTATCAGGTGAGCAATGCAGAAGCTGAGGATAGATAAGTGATTGGTAAGAGCTGTACAAGCCATGTACAGGAATGCTGTCAGTAAGGTGAAAGTCAGAAATTTGTATAGCAACAAATTTAGTGTAGAAGTAAGAGTTCACCAAGGATCACTTCTCAGTTTTCTCTTGTTTTTCATAGTCCTCCAGACCATAATAGAGGAATTTAAGATGGGCTGCCCATGGGAGCACTTCGATGCTGATGACTTCGTTTTTATTGCTGAATCATTACCAGAACTAGTGAAGAAATTTTAGGTGTTGAAGCAAGGTCAGGAATCAAAGGGCCTTAGATTTAATTTAGCAAAGACCAAAGTCCTACTAAGTAAAAACAAATGACAATTTACTGATCCCTTCAGAGCAATGTTGTGAGTAGAAACTCCATATGGTGTACCTAGTGCAAGCTACAGACATATAACAGTGGTATCACAGAGAGGATAACAGAGAAAGTAGTCTTTGTGTGTGGCAGATGTGCAGATACAATAAACACTAGAAATGTGCAGAAAATGGACTCCCTCAAATATCCAGTGGGACCCTTAGAAATAGTAGATAGTTTCCATTACCTAGGTGACCAAGTCTGCATTTGAGGACGAAGCTCTGAAAGTGTAGTTTCAGGAATAAGAACAGGTTGGGCAAAGTTCAGAGAGCTGCTACTTTTGTTAGTAACAAAGGGCCACTCCCCCAGAGGGAAAGGCAGATTGCATGATGCCTGTGTACAAACAGCTATGCTACATGGGCTGTAACTATTGTAGGCATGCAAAGGCTTGAAAGAAATGAAGCTAGCATATTCTGCCGGATGGGTAATGTTAGTGTGCATGTACAACAGAATGTAAATTACTTAAGAGAAAAACTGGACATAAGAGGCACCAGATATAGTGTGCAAGAGAGAAGATTGTGATGCTATGGTAATATGATGTGTATGGATGAGGACAACTGCATAAAGAAGTGCCAATCTCTAATTGTGGAAGGAACATGTGGATGAAGTGGTGAAAAAGGATCTTCAGACACTAGGCTTCACTGAAGACCAGACAAGGGACCAAGGCTTCTGATGATTTGCCATGCTTGAGAAGATATGTCAAGCTAAGTAAAATCGTGGCCATCTATACATACAGGCATGTCCCTCTGTCAGCCCATAGGTCTTTGCCCTGCAGGCTCGTGGCTGCTGGTGTCATGTAAAAGCACCAGTGTTAGTGCCACATAAATGCACCAGTGCTGGTGCCACATAAAAGGCACCTATGTCAGTGCCACGTAAGAAGCACCTGTGTCATTGCCATGCAGGAAAGCACCCATTCAGGGTTGTGTAAAAGTCTCTCATGCCAGAGCCACATAAAAAGCACCCAGTTGGCATTAGGAAACACATCCAACCATAAAAATCATGCCAAAACAGACAAACAGGACCTGGTCAGCTCTCCTGTCAACCTGTCCAACCCAGACCTACATGGAAGACAGATGTTAAATGATGATGATGATGATAATGACACACACACACACATATGTATTATGTGTGTGCTTGTATGTACTTTTATCTTGACAGATTGTGATGGCTGTGAATGAGCATCACTGTGATACAAGGATGTTGCTCATTTCCAGCCTTCACTGAAGAACATGTGTGGCTATGGGGAAATATTACCTTGCTCAGAAACCAGTGAGGGTTGGTGACAGAAAGGGCATCTGGTTGTAGAAAATCAGCCTCAGTAGATTCTGTCTGGTTCATGCAAGCATGGGGAAGCAGACTGTAAATGCTGCTGTTGCCACTGCTGCTGCTGCTGCTGCTGCTGATGATGATGATTATGATTTGTCTCTAAATGTTGCTCTAGTTTAGCTGGATATAAGCAGCTGCTACTTAAAACCTTTTCCCATCCAGCACACTGTCAACTGAGTTTGGTCTTTTCACCAACTTGGGTGAAACCATAAGCAAATAAAAAAATGTCATCACATTTCCTTTCATCTTATTGTTTTGATGCTGATCTTTTGAAGATGAACTCATTGTTGCATCCAACTAAATAATTTCAGGCAGGGCTCTGTGGTAAGAAGTTTCTTTCCCAACCACTTGAAACCAAGTTCAGTCCCACTGCATGGCAGCTTCGATAAGTGTTTTGTACTATTGCATTGACCTGATAAAAGCTTTGTGAGTGGACGTAGTAGATGAAAACTAAAAGAAGTCCATTGTCTATATATATATCATATATACATACACACACACACACACATATGTATTTATACATATATATATGTATATATATATATGCATTTATATATATATATATCATCATCATCATCATCATCGTTTAACGTCCGCTTTCCA
>NC_068984.1:84494517-84495515 GCF_001194135.2 Octopus bimaculoides
TTAAATTCAAATTACGGCAAACGTAAATAAACAAACAAAGTTTGCTTTTAGAAGCGTTGAGATGTCTTAGAAAGTTAAAGAAGTGATTTTAAATTCTCAATGCAATTATCATGCGATTGAGAATTTTTATATATATATATCTATATATATATATATATACTTATATAATATACATATACATACACACACACACATATACATATACATATATATATGAGTATGTATATGTATATATGTATATGTATATATATATATATATATATACACATACATACACATATACATACATACATACATACATACATACATACATACATACATACATACATACATACATATATGCATACTATTTCAATCGACACTTTGTCGGTTACAATGATGAGGATTCCGGTTGATATGGATCAATGGAACCACTTGCTCATGAAATTAACATGCAACTAGCTGAGCACCCTACAGACATGCATACCTTTAATGCTGTTCTCAGGGAGATTCAACATGACACAGAATATAACAAGGCTGGCCCTTTGAATAACAGGTACACCTCATTTTGCCAGCTGACACAATGCACTGCCAGGTATTGAAACCATGCCCTTACAATTGCGAACTGAATACCCTAACCACTTACCCACGGATTCCTAAGCAGATGCTCTATGGAGAACTTGTGAATGGAAGGAGACTCCGGCAGAAACCAAGGCTGCGATTTAAGGACTGTGTCAAGTCCTCATTAAAGGCCTGTGATATGCAGGACACTGACTGGGAGAACAATGCCTGTCATCACCACAGATGGAGGAAGCAGGTTAAGGAGGGGATCAACACTTTTGAGAGAGCATGTATCCAGCATGAAGAACTTAAGCGAGCTGCGCGAAAGTGCACAGCTCGTATAGTGAATGGGGAAAGCTCGGTCTGCAATGTTTGCAGTCATGTATGCTTGTCAAGAACAGGGCTCATTAGCCACCAACGGAGCCGCAAATGCAAAATATAAGTTAGTCCTAGAGCGC
>NC_068984.1:84495880-84497549 GCF_001194135.2 Octopus bimaculoides
CAAGCATGGAAAAGTAGGTATTAAGATGATGATGATGATGATGATGATGATGATGATGGTGGTGGTGGTGGTGGTGGTGAGGATGAGGATGAGGATGAGGAAGGATGTGGGGATAAGGAAGGGGTGAGGAGGAAGAAGAAGAGGAGGAGGAGGAGGAAGAAGAAGAAGAGGAGGAGGAGGAGGAAAACGAAGAGGAGCAGGGGGAGTCTCAACACTCAGATCCAATGAAGAGGTAAACAGGGTGCAATTCATTGATTATAAAGAATCATAATTTCCCAAAGCTTTAAAAATTATAAAAATATTGCCCAAAGCATACAAAATTCACTAAACTAGTCAATGCCGATTGTACCCTTTTTAACGACTATTAGAAATTTGTCCTTACTAAACAAAAAACAACAGAAAATTATCACATAATATCAACTTCTGTCACCAAATTTCACAAACTGAGTTGAATGCCTCTAGAATTATAATAATGTTCATATATTAAAAGTACTAATTATCTAAGCAGAAGTTACTGTAAATATCCTATATATAATTGCACTGAAACTATACAAGACATACTGTCACCCCTGCAGAAGTCTATATTGTGCAATCATATTACTTTTCTTTGCCTGCTCCACCACTGCATTTGGCTGAGTAAGTGTACATGTATGCATCTGTGTGTGTGTGTGTGTGTGTGTGTGTGTGTGTGTGTGTGTGTGTGTGTGTGAGGTATGACAACTTAGTGCTGAACATGTGTAAAACACTGGTTGTGGAGTTAGTGACAGAAGTGGTATACAGAATAAATGAATAGAGAGGGAGAAAGAGAGAGTGTGTGAAGAATTTTAGAATGGGAAGAGCTATGTCCTATATGTGTGTGTATATTGCATCAGTGTATGTTAAGTTTTCTAAAAAGCATGTTATATATATATATATATATATGCATATGCATGTGTGTGTGCGTGCGGATGCACGCACGTGTGTAAATATATATTGTGCGCTATTATGCAAAATTGTTGTAACTCCAAAACATTGCTTTTTCAGAAAACGAAAAAGTAGTTTCACCATTCCTTAGCAAAACCGTTGTACTACACTTTGACAATTTTTGAAGCAGCTATTGCAAGCAAAAATAAATATTGAGAAAAATGCGTTTTGTCAAATTTGGACACATGAAAGTTTAACATAATAGCAATGATTTATATATATATATATATATATATATTATTTTATTTAAAAGAGTTCCAACTCTGTCTGTTTTTTATGTTTTTTATTTATATTCTTGTAAAATTTATGTGGGATATAGAATATGGAATATATAATATATAAGAATGAAACTGAGAGAAAATGCAAAGAAAAGGACTTTATTAAGAAATTCAAACCTACTCTTAACAAACAATGATTAAATTTATCTTACTTGGGGTTTAAAAATCTTATTCCTATAACTAAAACAAAAAATCTCTCAAATGTCATCATTTCTAAAAATAGCCAAACACCTACTAGGGTTCAAAAATCTTATCCCTATAACCAAAACACAAAAGATCTATCAAATGTCATCATTTCTAAAAATAAACTTGGCATCAACTCTAAAAATAGCCAAACACATACTGCTGCTGTCCAAAGGAATTGGTATAAAAGACAGAAAACCAGCCAATCTATTACAGTCTGTTACAGTCTGTCATACCGGCCATGA
>NC_068984.1:84498927-84499582 GCF_001194135.2 Octopus bimaculoides
AAAATTTTTGAGCTGACAAAACTTCAAAAAGCAACAGTTTATCATGTGCATTAACAATGTAAAAAAGAGGGAAAGATTGAAAAAAAAAGAATACATGACTTGAAGTGATTCCAAGTGCAATCCAGAGTTTATTGCTGGCCTCAAACACTCGATTGAAGCCAACCCATCCACATCCATGACAACTCTTGCAAAGAAGCGCAATCTGTCCCTTTCCACAGTGTCCAGAGTTGTGAACAGGGACCTTGGTATGACTAACTATGTTCAACAATACGTCACCTCCTAACAGCCAAGGCCAAAGCAATCAGAGCTGAGAGATGCCCAAAGCTTCTGTTATTCATCAAGCATCAAGGTGTAGGAAAAACTCTTGTATTTGTGTGTGTGTGTGTGTGCATGTGTGTGTATACAAGGGCTTCTTTCAGTCTCTGTCTTCCAAATCCACTCAGAAGCCTTTGATCAGCCCAAGGCTATAGCAGAAAATACTTGCACAAGGTGAAATATGGTGGAATTGAACCCAGAACCATGTGGCTGCGAAGCAAACTTAATACCACAGTGATGTCTAAATATCTATCAATCAATCAATCTATCTATCTATCTATCATACATACATACATACATACATACATACATACATACATACATACATACATACATACAT
>NC_068984.1:84500178-84505831 GCF_001194135.2 Octopus bimaculoides
CACACACACACACACACACACACACACACACACACACACACACTCACACACACACACACACACACACACGCTTTGCCATAATTCTATATTAAGTTTGATTTTCTTTGTGGAAACTAGTAGGGCAACTGACTTACAAGTGACACATCATACACTGAAGACATGTTTTGAAAAATGAACCTAGTCAAGATTACTCTTATAATGTATATTTTTTAAAATAAATTTTCTCATGGTAGCTCAGTAGTTGAAAACATTAGTCTTGTAAACCAGAGGTCACAAGCTCATATCTCACTGTGGGAAATGGACTGTGTAACTATATTGTACATTCTGATTTTGTCCCATTGCATGATAGTACCACTGTGTGACACCTTGGGCAAGTGTCTTCTACTATGTCTCCAGCCCAACCACAGTGTTGTGAGTTGATTTGGTAGAAGGAAACTGAAAGAAGTCCATTGTGTGTGTGTGTGTGTGTGTATAAGTCTGTGTGGAAAGAGATTGTTCTTTCCTAGGGATATTTATCCAAGCATACACTGGTTTAGCTCCATATCAGTTAGCGATACTGGAAATTCCACATGTACATATATACTAGTGTTTATCGTTGGTTCTTCTCTGATATTAGTACCTTACACTTTTGAAATTCCAGTTGTCACTATAGATGTTTCCATCTTTTTGATATAGGAGAAAATTTTTAACAATACAAAGAAAATGGAGAATACATACACAGAATAATCAATATATTTATTATAATAGTCAATTCATGTTGCCTATGTGCATTTCAGTTTAATTACTCAAATCCATATATATGCAATTCAATTGCATTATGAATTTGAAAAAGCAAAATTCTTCGTCAGGGCTAAAATTGATTGTTGTCAAGGAAAAGATTTTCACACATCATAACAGATGGAGAGTTCATTCAATTGAATTGTAGCACGTGTGTCTTAGATTCTGTTCTAAATATAGCTAGAGGTTGATTTTGACTTCACTGGACAAGGGATAGGTATAGTCCAGAAGAACTATGTTATATTACTATTCACCCTTTTTTAGTGGTGCAAACCAGCTCTTCAGAAGCTAGTCATTCAGCTTTATTTCTATTCAGTATGTCTGTAAACACGTTCCTCATTAACTATAGACCAGCCTTTACCATTTGTACTACCTATCATGTTCATAATATATATTTATGTTCTTATTTATTGGTGAAATAAATCTAGGTATGTACTTATATGCTACCCTATTTATTTTTTGTTTATTCTTATTGTAAGATGTTATATTAGTTGTTATTAATATAAATTATTTATTTAGATATATCAGTTGATAGTTTGGGTTCTTACTTATACTTGTCTATTTAATTAATGATATAGAAGTATGATTCTTATTTATCATATACACAGTGTTTATTTTCACCTAAAATTATTTAAATACAAAGAAAGTATATTTAACTTTAGAAACTTAGGTATTATTGTATTATTCATACAGAGTTTATTTAAATTGAATTTATTTAAATTCAATAAATATATATTTTTAACTTTATGAATAGACAAAAAAGTTCCCTTCCCCTCCTATTATTGATATAATTTATTTAGATATATAAGTTGATAGTTTAGGTTCCTGCATTATTCATCTACTTAATTAATAATGTAGAAGTATGATTCTTAGGTACCATATACACAGTGTTTAACTTTTTACTAAAACTATTTAAATTCAACGAAAGTATATTTAACTTTAAGAATTATTCTTATGTATAATTGTATTATTTACACAGTTTCTATATAATTATATTCATTTCAATTTATTAAATGTATATTTGACCCTATGCACACAATAAAAACCTCTTTTTGTCTTAATTTGTGTTTTGATGTAAGAATTTGATAAATTTCCTCTACGCAGAATTCACACCTTTTGTTCCCAATGCTATAAGATTTTGCCTGGTGAATTATTTCCCACCTAAGTGTATATTCCCTATTTTTATCCTTAATCACCCAAATTGGTTTACAGAGACTAGTGCTTGCTTCTTTTCTCCTATCCCTAAAGATGTTTAGATGGTTTGCTATCCTGCTTTTTATATAATTTTCGGTAAAACCTATACAGTAGTAATCCTTTCCCTCTGATGTTAACTTAAACCCATATACAACACCTTTTTCTCTACAAAAATTTCTTAATGGACATCAATCTTTCTTGAAACAATCGCAGGTCTTATTTTGAGGTACCCAATCAAAGGTCATCTCCAAGACAATGAATACTATGTAAAGTGGGTTTCTCTTTGCTAAAACCCTCCCTTATAGAGGGCATTGGTGGTATCAAATGCTGGCATAAAGCTGAATTGCATGTCATATATATTTCCCTCCTAATTCATAACTTGGTTCATATGCTTCTTTCCATAGAATTTCCTTTGCTGGACATGTTTTGATCTTATTAAACCTCCTCAAAAAAGCATTGTCTTACAGTTATCTTTTTATCTTTCACTTGTTTAAGTCACTGGACTGCAGCCATGCTGGGGCACCACCTTGAGGGTTTTAGGTAAATAAATTGATCCCAGTACTTAGTTTTTTAACAAGTTTAATACTTATTCACTTATTCTATTGGCCTCTTTGGTTGAACTGCTAATTTACTAGGACATAAACAAACCAACACTGATTCTCAAGTAGTGGGGTGACAATCACACACACAGACACACACACACACACATTTTTATGTGTATGACAAGCTTCCATATAGCTTCTGTCTACCAAATTCACTCATAAAGAATTGGTTGGCTTGGGTCTATAATCAAAGATGCTTGCCCAAGTTGCCATGCAGTGGGGCTGAACCACAAACCACATCGTTGCAAAGTAAGGTTTTTAACCACACAGCCATGCCTGTACCTAGAATTTAGAATGAATATGTATGTATGTATGGTTGGATGGATTTTTAAAGTTTAATTTAAGTTCTTCTTGAGAGAATTCAAGCTGGTTGCTAACAAAGCAATAAGACTTTTTGAATTAAGAGGGTAAATATGTGGTTGTGTTGGCTGAACTGTTGATGCATACACCCAAGTGTGTGCATCTATTCACATGAGAATCTCAGATAGAGAATTTTTGGAATGTCTTACAAACCTTCACTGTGTCACTAACAGATTGGATATAGAGAGTCCGCATCACTTTCTTTTGCTCCTTTTCTGTTAAACTAAGTATCTCTAGGTTTTTGTGCAAATTTGTTGGTATATAACCTAATGCACCTATGATGATAGGTACGTAAGTATGTATGTATGTATGTAAGTATGTTTGTATGTATGTATGTTCTTTCTCTTTTAAATTTTAGAGTAAATTTTGACTGGTCACTTACTTTTGGTAGCAAGATTGTGAAGGGAAGTATCTTGCTTTAACCTTCATCCTTTAAATCTTAAAAAGGTCAATATGTATGTGTGTGTGTGTGTGTGTGTGTGTGTGTGTATTGTTGTATACTTGGTAACATGACGCAATAAATGGTCATGTATATTATGAATTATTTAGGATTACAACAATAAACCTATATACAGTGAATGAACAAACTAAACGTACCACCTGATACAAAATAGAAAGGAAATCTGCATGATCATAATTCATAGCAATATACATACATATATATATATATATATATATGAAAGACTTGTCTGATCTAGCAAGGCTAACCAGGGATTAGACAGTAATATCAACAAAAACAAAATACAACAGCACCAACAACAACAATGATATTATACATAGATATAATAATGGTTATTGTCAATGGAGGTTAAATCCTTCATGACCACTTAATTATTAAACAAAGCAATGTGAGGCTGAGAGTGGTTGCTGTGTTATTGTTAGTTTTATTGGATGAAATAATTTTAACAGCGATGAATACTTAGTGATTTCATGATTGTGGTATCATGAAGCTGGTCATATTTTATTGATTGACTTTTTGTGATTTACATACATATTTTTCTTGTTAGCACGAATGCTATTTTCAGCAAAAGCTTTCTTATTGTTTAAATATCTATTTTCTACTATAATTAGTATGGATTGAATATATCAGATATATCTTTTCATCTGTTCAGTATGCATAATTTCATCTGCAGGACCTAAGTTTCTCAAATCTGGCTGATTTCATTTGTTTCAGTCATTGGACTGCCACCATTCTGGGGCACTGCCTTGAAAGGTTTAGTCAAATTAATCAAGCCCAGTACTTACTTTAAGGGCTGGTACTTATTCTATTGATCTCTTCAGTTGACCGAGTTGACTTGCTTAGTTATGGGGATGCAATCCAACCAACACCAGTATCAAGTAGCGGTGGGGAACAAACACCAACCCAAAGACACACACACACACACACAAAGGACTTCCTTATAATTTCTGTCTACAAATTCACTCAGAAGGCATTGGTCATCTTGGTATCTATAGTAGAAGATACCCAGATACTCAATACATTTGCACTTTGCTGTACATGTGCACTGATGTTGCACATCCAATGGAGCATACTACTTTCATTTCTCTCCAGTCTATGCATGTCTTCTGCATTCAGTGCCCATGTCTCACTACCATGGAGTATAGCCATTTGCACACAAGCATCATATAGTCTACCTTTCACTCTGAGAAAGAGTCCTTTTGTTGCTAATGGGAATATATAATCATCATCATCATCGTTTTACGTTCGTTTTCCATACTGGCATGGGTTGGATGGTTTGACTGAGGGCTGGCAAGCCAGAAGGCTGCACCAGGCTTCAATCTGATCTGGCAAAGTTTCTACAGCTGGATGCCCTTCCTAACACCATATATATATACACACTACAGTACATGTTCCAACCCTGCAGGAATGCTAACCCCCAAACCATACATACATTTCTAGAAAATTCTGAGTGCTTGCAGCACCCCAGGACACGGTTTTGGTGCCAGAGGACATAACCCTTAACTTGGCCTTTACTTCATTCATTTTGTCTTTCTTTTACAGTGACCAAGGAGTGGATGTGTCTTTTCACCTCCAGCAGCAGAGAGTAGTAGCCATGTTTTCTTCCATGACTTCCAGCTTTGAAGACCACATAGTAACATAATTGGGCTGTTACCTAACATATCCTTGAACCCCTAGTGCAAAACAGATTTGTAAGATTGGCCATAATAGATATATAATACTGTATGCTTCTACTAATATACTTGCTCTGTAAAGTGGTTGGCAATACGAAGGGCATCCAGCTGTAGAAACCATGCCAAATCAGACTGGAGTCTGGTACATGCCCCTAGCTTGCCAGCTCTGGTCACACCATCCAACCCATGCCAGCATGGACAACAGATGTTGAATAATGATGATGATGATGATGATATATGAGGAACACTCTGTCGGTTACGACGATGAGGGTCCCAGCTGATACGATCAATGGAACAGCTTGCTCGTGAAATTAATGTGCAAATGATTGAACAATCTACAGGCAAGTGTATCCCTAACATAGTTCTCGAGGAGATTCAGCGTGATACAGAGTGTGACAAGGCCGGCCCTTTGAAATACAGGTACTACTCATTTTTGCTCGCTGAGTGGACTGGAACAACATGAAATAAAGTGTCTTGCTCAAGGACACAATGCGTCGCCTGGAATTGAACTCACAAGCTTACAATCATGAGCCAAATGCCCTAACCACTAAGCCATGCGCCTTCACTTGATGATATATATATATATA
>NC_068984.1:84507703-84508669 GCF_001194135.2 Octopus bimaculoides
AAATATATAGGGGTCAGCATTAGTTGCTTCACCAACATACTGAAAAATTAGAAATAGCAGTCAAGGAACTACTGATTCTAAACTACAAATTTTTTCTCTAACGGATGGCGCCATCCATTAGAGAAAAAATTTGTAGTTTAGAATCAGAAGTTCTTTGACTGCTATTTCTAAATTTTCAGTATGTTGGTGAAGCAACTAATGCTGACCCCTATATATTTATGATTATAAATGGTTTTACCGATAAAGGTTTTTTTCATACTGAACTACTTGGCAAAATTGTTAATTGTTAATTTTATTACTAATTGGCAATTCCCTGCCCTATATCTATATATATATATATAGATAGATAGATAGATATATGTTCATATATACATATATATAAACATTTTATAACAAATCTAGACAGGAAAACTCTTAAAAGAGGTTGCATAGCAATCAGTTGCAGATGGTCTTCCAATATGAAAACACTTGTAACCAGCAAGCCAATAGAATGCAGTGTTTTTAGGTTATGTGTGTGATTATATGTGTGTGTGTGTGTATATATATATATTTATATGTTAAAAAATATGTGTACATATATGTGGCCCATGTGATGACACATAAAAGTACCCATGCCTGTGTAGTGTCACACAAAAATACCCATGTGACGTCATGGAAAAGTGCCCATATGGTGCCATGTAAAAGCGCCTGTGCAGTACCACATAAAAACACCCGTGCAGTAAAAGTGCCTGTGCGGTGCCACATAAAAGCACCCAGCACACTCTGTAAAGTGGTTGGTGACAGGAAGGGCATCCAGCCATAGAAACTATGCCAAATCAGACTGGAGTCTGCTGCAGCCCCCCCCCCCACCTACTTGCCAGCTCTGGTCACATCATCCAACCCATGCTAGCATGGACATCATCATTATCGTTTAATGTCCATTTTCCATGCTGGCATGGGTTGGACAGTTTGACTGAGGTCTGGAGA
>NC_068984.1:84508679-84511280 GCF_001194135.2 Octopus bimaculoides
ATCGTTTAATGTCCATTTTCCATGCTGGCATGGGTTGGACAGTTTGACTGAGGTCTGGAGAGCTAGCGGCTGCACCAGGCTCCAATCTGATCTGGCAATGTTTCTACAGCTAGATGCCCTTCCTAATGCCAACCACTCCGAGAGTGTAGTGAGTGCTTTTATGTGCCACTGGCATAAGAGCCAGTCAGGCGGGCCTCGCATCAATCATGTTCGGATAATGCTTTTTATGTGCCACCAGCATGGGAGCCAGTCAAGTGGTACTGGCATCGGCCACATTCGGATAGGGCTTTTTACGTACCACTGGAATGGGAATGGGAGCCAGTGGCACTGGCCACAGGTTAAATGATGATTATGATGATGATGATGAATGATGGGTATGTATGTATATATAAGTACAGATATGGATGTGTGATTAAGGAGTTTACTTCCTAACCACATGGTCTTGGATTTAATCCCATTGTGTGGAACCTTGAGGAAGTGTCTTCTACCATAGCCCTTGGCTGATCAAAGCCTTGGTAGATGAAAACTGAAAGAAGCCCATCACATGTGTATGTATGTGTGTGTGTATCACAAAATTGTTGTAAATATGTGTCACCATTATACAACCGGTGTTCTATTTCCACTCTTCTGTGAAAACATGTCTTGGAAATATAGCCTTGTTTGGAAACAGGTGAGATATCCAGCCACAGAAAATGTACCTCAAAAATTTCATCTGACTCATGTAAGTATGGAAAAGAAGAAGTCAATAATAATGATGATTGATGATGATGGTGATGATGATGATGATCATCATCATCACCACCATCATTTAATGTCCATTTTCAATGTTGTCATGGATTGGACTGTTAAACTGGAGCTGGCAAACTAGAGAGCTAGACCAGGCTCAAATTGTTTGTTCTGGCATGGTTTCTACAGCTGGTTACCCTTCCTAATGCCAACCACTTTACAGAGTGTACAGGGTACTTTTTATGTGGCACTGGCACCAGTGGGGTTGCCAAGTGGCTTACAAGATGAAGACCTCTTAGTTAAGAGAGGGAGTGGAACCAAAGGCAATGGCTGTGAGCCCCGCAAGAGGGTAGAGTGTAATAGAGAGACATAGATAGTTGTCTTACTAAAGAGGAAATCCTTGGCTACACCAGTAGGACAAGGAAGAGAGGAAGGGGAGATAGAGTGAGAGAAATATAGAGAGAAAGTCCGCGTGAAAGAGAGAGAAATAAATGGTGTTGGAGAGGTATTGGGGCATACCCATAGTAAACAGTGGGGGGGGGGAAGTACTGGGGATATACAGGAGGAAGTTCCATAGGGGAGCAGGGATATGTTTAGTGATGGGAAAGCCATGGATGTAGCAAGTGCTAGTGATATATATATATGCGTGTGTGTGTATGTTTCTGGTCATCTACAAGTTTTTGCCAAAGTATTGTGGCTATGCTGTGATATCTTCAATAAGAGTTTAGCATTTCTTTCATCAATCACTACTTCCCAAAATAGCTACTTTTGCCTAAATTACATGCCTTTAAAAAGTTATCTCCCTTGTATGAACTCTAAAATTCATACTGGAAATCATACATATACACACACACACATCTATCTCTATGATTCCACATGTGTGGAATATTATTCAGATGTCTTTTCCTTTCATCAAATCATGGAACACACACAACTCATGGTGCATTAACAAATCATTGATGATAACCCTTTTACGTTCTGCAATGTTTCATCAGTTGCTTGAAATCAATATGAACCTCTAAAATATTCAGTAATACCTATTGTTATTACAACTACTAACACTGAAACATATAATATTGCAGTGATTTTCATTCCTTGATAAAATACAAATATGTATGTACGTACGTATGCATGCATGTGGAGGCGAATGGCCCAGTGGTTAGGACAGCAGACTCGCGGTTTCGATTCCCAGACTGGGCAGTGTGAGTGTTTATTGAGCGAAAACACCTAAAGTTCCACGAGGCTCCGGCAGTGGGTGGTGGCAAACCCTGCTGAGCTTTTTCACCACAGCTTTCTCTCACTCTTTCTTCCTGTTTCTGTTGTACATGTATTCCAAAAGGCCAGCCTTGTCAAACTCTGTGTCACGCTGAATCTCCTCGAGAACTACGTTAAGGGTACACATGTCTGTGGAGTGCTCAACCACTTGCACGTTAATTTCACGAGCAGGCTGTTCTGTTGATCGGATCAACTGGAACCCTCGTCGTCGCAACCGACGGAGTGCCACAATGTATGTGTGCTTATATATATATATATATATATATACATATATCTATCAATGTGTCTGTATGCGTTTGTGTTGTGTTTTGTACCCCACTACTACTTGACCACCAGTGTTGGTTTGTTTACATCCCCATAACTTGGTGGTTCAGCAAAAGTTACGGATCTTTTTTAAAACGGGGGCCACATTTTTCATTAACGAAACACTTTGAAACTTGGAACACTGGTAGAATGTGTCATATAAAACATCTTTTTCTCTTAGTCTTCTTAAAAAAAAAAGAAATCCATAAATTATTCCATGTTAAAGTTGTGGTATTTCTGTAATTTCAACCAATCACTGACGTCCATTCAGCCGATATACATTAAGTGCCGACTACA
>NC_068984.1:84511290-84516662 GCF_001194135.2 Octopus bimaculoides
TCGGCACTTAATGTATATCGGCTGAATGGACGTCAGTGATTGGTTGAAATTATCGAAATAAGACAATTTTTTACATGAAATAAATTCGAATACAAAAATATTTTTCTGTTCTATAACACAAAATAGATAAGTATACGAAGTTTGAAAGTCTTTCGGTACCAAAAACACTACGTAAAACATTAATGAAAAATGTGGCCCCCGTTTTAAAAAAGATCCAAAGTTACTGATAAAATGCGTACTAGATTCATTTCATTTGATTAAACGTTTTAATGTGGTGCCCCAGCATGACCAGAGTCCAATGACTGAAACAAGTAAAAAAAAAACAACAACCCTATCTGCTCGTTCTAACGGGGGAGAAAGTTAAGTCAAATAGACTGCAAAAAAGAAGAGGGTGTGAAAGAAACGAATAGCATAGGTTTCATTGAATGAAAGTAGATATTCAGAACAGTATCCTGCAATTTGCCTTCCTCATGCATTAAGATGCTAAACAATTCATCACTCAGGAAATGCCTCACAATGTATGTGTGCGTATATATCAGCCAGACTTATGCTCTCACATGTTACGGAGGATGATGAAGGGGAGGAATTCTGTTATGTTCTGAAGAAAGTGCTAGCACATAAATTCACTCACATCGTCAAGATAGATTTCAATGCAAAAGTCATAAAGGGTAGCAGGGCGAGAAACATTATATATATATATATGTAAGAATTGCGATGCCAGAAAGATGGGCACTCATAAATTTGTCAATAGAATGTTATTTTTTATTTTTTCTATACCTGCTATCTCTGAAGAGCACATTAGATAACTGTCCAGTTATCTAATATCTTGTAAATAGATACCTTATACAATAATAGAGATTTTATTGCCAGTTCTCTCTTAATTGGATGTAATGGATCTATAAACCTGTATACTTATATATATATATATATGTATATATATATATATATATAGAGAGAGAGAGAGAGAGAGAGAAATGAATAGAAAATGGAGATTTATAATAACTGGCAATTTAAAATTTAAAATTTATTAGCTCAGCCTGGTGTTGCCATCCGGTTTCACCAGTCCTCAGTCAAATCGTCCAACCCATGCTAGCATGGAAAGCGGACGTTAAACGATGATGATGATAATGATGATGAATAGTATATTGTATTATATTCTTATTCTTATAATAATATAATACAATGAATAGAAAAACTATTAGTTCTAAATCTCTGAGGGAGAAACATGCCCTAGAGTAAACTTTACAATATAAGTAATACATATTAAATATGGTAGAATCACATAGAGAGAGAGGTGAGCGCAGAGTGGTTGAATAGCTCAGAAGTTTGCTTTTTAACCATGAGGTCTGAGTTTGATCTCATTGCGTGACTTCTTGGGGCAAGTGTCATTTTCTATAATCTCGGGTCAACACACATCTTGTGAATGAAACTGTAAAAAGAAATTTTATAGAAACTTGTCAGACAGATTGTACCTGTAATTCTAAGATACAGTCTTGTCATATATTACGTCAGGCTGATTCTGTCAGAGAATTATGTTAGGGCGACACTTATTCGTGGAATTCTCGGCCACTGACAACTCAATGACTGAAAAGAACACACACTGTCAAAACTGAGGAGCATTCAGAGTGAGAGACAAAGGGAGGAAGACAAAAATAGGAAGGCGAAAGGGTGGGAGAGAAAAAAAGGGAGGGAGGAGAAAGGGAGGGAGAGAAAAAGTGAAGGAGAAGAAAAAAATCGAGAGAGAAAAACGGACGGAGAAGAAGAAGGGAGGAGAGAAAAGGGAAGGAGGAAATAGGGAGGAAGAGAGAGAGAGCAATAGTAAGGTTTATATATGTGTTCATACATCTCTCCTATTGTGAGTGTGTGTGAGAGAGAGAGAGAGAGAAAGAGAGAGGGAGAGAAAGAGAGAGAGAGGGAGAGAGAGAGAGCATGTATGTAAAAGAGTAAGCTAGTGTCTCGTATAACTCACTGTAAAGAAAACTTCTAAAATCTCGCGTTAACTAGGCGAGAGTTACGAGTGGTGCAGTGAACCATCAAACACAGCACTGCTTCCGTCATCGCCGCTATGTGCCTGACTGAAAACATTGTAGTTGTTGTTTGTCTTACATGCTGTTAACATCGATAGTTATACTACAATTGTTGTCAGACAGACGAGCTTGTAAGTCACATGTCTCACCGAGAAGCACATTACTGTTTATCTTATGATAAATCTTCCTCATTTAACTTGTTAAATGAGTAAAGTTTTCCCTTTTTCCCTACACCTTCTCATCTTTCCTGTCGCTTCATCCCCTCCATCTCTCTTCATCTGTATATAATATATGATGATCACTCGGTCTCGGTCACTTTTTTCTGTTATTTTGTATCGATGTCATATTAACTTGTAAACCCCAAAACTGCAGGCTGTGATATATATAAGCAAGCAACCACTTCGGAGACTGTTGTTTAAAACTGAAAAGAGGTGTGAGGAAAAGTAGAAAAAAAAAAAAAAAGAACTGGGAAAACATTAGATGGATTCTGTCCGTCAGCGTCGTCTTGCGGACACCGACTTTTTGTCGACACCATCTCGTCCCGATACAAAGACCAGCAACAACGATGCCTCTTCAATATCGTCTCAAAAAATCTCAAAGCAAAACCAACTCAAAAACATTCCTGGCAGCGTATTATGGACTGTTGTAGTTGTCTTTCACGTCAGTCTGTTTTTGTTTGTTATTCATCGTACAGCTACTTTACCTCTGCCCAAAAAAACGTCTAGCAGCCAGAACGATGTATTCGAGGAGGAGACTGCTCGCAAACACCTGGATGCTATTACCGGTTTTGGCCAGCGGCCCGTGGGAAGCTACGCTAACGAGAACCTGGTCAAACGTTACATCCTGAACGAACTGCAAAAGATCCAGCAGCAGTCTTTGACCAATCTCCATACTATACAAATTGACGAGCAAAATGTTAGCGGTCAGTTTTCTTTGCACCTGAAAAGCAACTTTCTCACTGTCTACAGAAACATCAAGAATATCGTGGCGAAACTTGACCCAGTCTCCGAGTTCAAGGATGCGAGTAAACACAGTGTTTTGGTCAACTGTCATTATGACAGTGTTGTTGGGAGTCCTGGTTAGTATTTGTTTCTTTCTTTCATTTTTTCGCAGTTAATCCCTACTTCCCCAACAAAATCACAACAATTTCTATTATTGGCACAAAGCTACGAATTTTGTAGGAGAGTGTAGTCAATTAAATCGTCCCTTGTACTTGACTGTTATTTTATCTACTCCAGAAAGGCTAAGTTGACCTCTGCAGGATTTGAACTCGGAATCTAAAGAAAGGGTCGTAATTAATTTTTTTTTTATTGCCACAGAGGTGATAGATGAGAGGACATTACAAGGACACATACACATAGAAATAAAACAGAGTCGGAGAGGTTTACTAATCGGTTATATATATATGTTTGAAAAAAATATATATATGTTTGAAAAACAAACCATTCAAATAATAGTCTATGATTTTCCCGGTTGGTTTCACACATTTAAGAAAACACATTTACAGTGTAAATGCATGGATGTTGTATTCTATTTACCCGTAAATAAAAAAAAATCCAAGTTCCAAATCAGCACCCCCAAACAGACATAATCAAAGTTCTTAACATGATTATCTTGTTGGATTGGCAGAATCGTTGGAGCATCGGAATTTGTTTCATCGAGGTCAACCTTGCCCTTCATCTGTTCGGGGTTGATACAGTACCAGTTAATTTCTGAGTTGATTTATATTCCTATATTGTTTTCACTATGTGAATGGAATTATAATAGAGAAATCTGCTTTTGACCTAGAGTTAAGTATCTATCACGCACTAGGGTTCATTTATAGTCCTATAATGCATCTCGATATGAATGGAATTGTTATGGAAGATCATCCTTCATTTGGGTACACTATGTTTGGAAAACATATTGTGTCCAGGATGACGTCTAATTCCTTTTTCTTTTTTGAAAGACAGTAAGGTGTGATCTAGATTTGGCTGCTATTTCTTACAGGCTGGCTTGAAATGTGAGCTCCTGTAATCACATTCAGTAAGTGCACCTATGTGCGGACACCTTCAGTACGAAGGCGGTGAACCTGCAGTGTTCGCTGAGACTGCTTATTACTTCCTTCATTAAAAATATGACTCAAATTAATTGTTTTCATAATTCTCCTCCTTGTGGTTGGGTGGGGAATAATGTAGTCACATCTGTTTTCAGTTATTTTTAATTTCTCTTCTTAATTTTATTTTGTAAAGTTTACAGAAGCTGGTTTAAAAATCCAATCCATCATTATTTTTAGGGTGTGATAAAATATTTCTTGAAAAGTAGTTCAAATTACATCAGTGTCATCTAAAAAACTCTCGGGCTTTGCTTTACTTACGAATCCCCTTTTCTCTCTCTCTTTACCCACACACGCACACACACACACACACCGAGAGAGAGAGAGAGAGTTGTTATATTTTGAGTTCAAATCTCGCCAAACTCAACTTTGTCTTTCATTCTTTAACGTCAAGTGCTGGGGTCGATGTTATCAACTAACTACCCTTTTCCCAGCTGTGCTGAACATTATTAATACTACAAGGGAATGTTTATGTTTAATACGCTCCAGTGTATATAATTAATTATTTTTACTTTTAGTGTTGGCTATTCGATACAGAAAGTAGAGTTGTTTAGAATATTTATTCAATGCTGAAAACTTCACGAAGTAGTTACTTCTTGATTGAATTAACATCAGATTATATTTACATACACACATAGTCTTACTATTTTATTTAGCATCGCAGAAATGTAATTCTTCACATTTTTGGGGCGGAAAAAATATTTCTTGAGAAGTGGGACGATAAGTATATGTGTGCATAATGTATAGTGTATATTTTGAATGCATACACAAAATGAAAACTTCTCTTCAAAAGGTTTGTGGCATTCTGTTTTCCAAAGAATTTTTTTAAAACGGTTATTAAGTAAAAAAAACCCAAAAAACAAACTAATAGTTAATAACTTTTAAGGAAATATTTCGTGAAATATCAAGACTGTATCAAGTATTTTTTGCAGAAACACTCATACGAGGCGTGGCTGTGTGGTAAAAAGTTTGCTTTCTAACCATATGGTTCTGGGTTCAAAGCCTTGTGAATGGATTTGGTATATGGAAACTGAAAGAAGCCTGTAGGACCTAAGAAGCATCAGATGTGGTGTGCAAGAGAGACGACTGCGCTGGTGTGGTCATGTGGCGAGAATGGATGAAGATAGCTGTGTGAAAAAGTGCCACACCCTAGCGGTTAAGGGAATCTGTGGAAGAGGTAGACATGGGATGAGGTGGTGAAGCATGACTTTCGAATATTAGGCCTCACCAAGGCAATGACTAGTGACCGT